>NC_089762.1:4469975-4712475 GCF_040412425.1 Macrobrachium rosenbergii
TATATATATATATATATATATATATATATAATATATATAAATATATATATATATATATATATATATATATATATATATATATATATATATATATATATATTTTCAGATTTCCAAGCAGTCTCTGGACGCAAGTAACTATTGTCATCATTTCCAATTCCTTCTAAGAATTTGATGTATCAAAGAGAAACTTTAAAATTTCGGATGCTAATTTCACCCTGGCGACCGGCCTCCAACTCTCACGCGTCTTGTTTCCCCCACGATTTGCGAATCACTACAGTGTGAGAGGTAAGAGTGTAGTCAGTGTTTCTCTGTGTTATAGTGTTGCGTTCGTTTGGGTCAGATATCTCGTTGGGTTCGGCTTGTTTGGGTTTAGAATGTGACAGCTCCTTTATCATCACTTTTTTTTTTTTTTTTTAGCTTTCTGTAAAAGAAAACTATTGTGCCGGCTTTGTCTGCCCGGTCGCACTTTTTCTGTCCGCACTTATCCCCTGTCCGCCCTGAGGTCTTAAAAACTACTGAGGCTAGAGGGCTGCAAATTGGTATGTTGATCATCCACCCTCCAGGCATCAGACATAGCAAATTGCAGCCCTCTAGCCTCAGTAGGTTTTATTTCATCGAAGGTTAAAGTTAGCCATAATCGTGCTTCTGGCAGCGATATAGGATAAACCACCAACGGGCCATGGTTAAAGTTTCATGGGCCGCGGTTCATACAGCATTATACCGCGACCACAGAAAGATAGATTGATCTGTTTTCGATGGCCTTGATTATACGCTGTGGCGGCTGTACGGAAAACTCGAATGCGACGAAGAAATTTGGGCGCATTTTTTACTTGTTTCTTATTTTGAATACCACTTTTGACTGTTCTGAATTCGCTTGTTAGTATATTACTTATTTCTTAATTGTCTATGGAAACCTTTCTCTGGTTTCATTTGTGGGTGATTTTTTTCTGAATATTTTTTATGGTTATTTGTCATTATGTTTAATTAAATCTTCTTCATGTTAATATCTAGGTCCATGAGTTTACTAATATATAATAATTTCTTTGTGTATTTGGCTTCGGCATTATTGATATGAGTTTTGTATTGTCACATAATACATGACTTTTTTTTTCCTTAGGTGGAAAGGGGACAGGGAAACATTTGACGGGAATTTCATCTTACATTTTGACATTTTTACGTGTAATTCCTTGCCATCTATTGCTGCAAAATAAACTGATCCATCAAACAATATAATGAATTTAATATGTATGGAAAACTTTTATATAGGTTCACGTCAGTTTTTAATACAACAGGAATCATGACACTTTAAGTTGACAGAGGAACATAATTTTTAATTCGAAGAGATCCTAGCATATATATACCTTTTGATACCCCGCCATGTTCTGAATGTATATTTCATGACTTTATTTCCTCTGTTCCTCTGTTATACTTTCACTTTCTGCTCTTGATTCAGGTGTTTTGCGACAGCTTGCATGTTTACTGCCTTCCTCTCCTGCAATTCGGTTTGCTAGCGTCATTTCCCAATACATCTCGTGGTTTGCTTTTTTCTCGGGCGTTTACATTGTAATTTTGTGCAGACTTTGTTGTTGGAGTTTTGTTTTTCTCTGTTAATGCACACACATACTCATATGTCTTTTTCATTGTACGTACATAAACACACAAACACACAACGCAGTGTGTATATATATATATATGTATATATATATTTATATAATATATATATATATTTCTGATTCACATCAGGATCGAACCTGGTCTCTCAAATGAAAGACCAGAGCGCTGCCAACCAGGCGCTCTGGTCTTTCGTTTGAAAGACCTGGGTTCGATCCTGATGTGAGTCAGAAATTTATGTCTGTTCCACACGTAATTATGTTGATATTTATATATATATATATGTGTGTGTGTGTAGGTGTGTTTATGTATATACACACACACATATATTATTATATATTTATATACATATAATATATACATATTATATACACACAAACATACACCTTACACCGTAACAAGTTGAACGAACCTTGTTAGTTGAATTAAGACGATTGTCGGATCGAAAACACTTGACAGCGTCAGTTGAAACAGGTGCGCCTTTTATCACTAATGCTGCTGTTGCTGCAGCTGCTGCCGCCTTCCAGTGGCGACCGTGTATGGTGGCGGAAGTAGCCCTTGCTAATAGGGCTGATGCTGCTGCCGCTGCCGTCCGATAAAGCTTCGCTCTGGGAGGTTACCGGTGGCGGTAGAAATGTTGGAGGATGTACCGTGTGGTTCGTCCGGTCGCGGCTCAGACGATGAGAAAGTGTGTTTTCTCTCTCTCTCTCTCTCGCTCTCTCTCTCTCTCTCTTTCTCTCTCTCTCTCTCTCTCAGGAGTAATGAACGGATCTGCTTCGTAAGTCCAACATATTTTTTTTGTGATTTTTCGTTTAGTTTGTAAGTTGTTCCCCAGCCATTATTGTAATTTTGTAAAACTTGATTAAAACAGGTGTGTGTGTGTGTAGCTTCAACGCAAAATAAGATTGCTTTAATACTTTGGGGAAAAAGAGACTTTATATCCTTTTTTTTATATCAAAATTAAGCGCTTTTACAATTGAAGTAGAATCATCTACAATGAAATCTGAATGAGAAGCAAAAAGCTGTGCGTTGAGGTCTCCACCGGTGAGGTCTGCCCTCTGTTAAGGGGTCAAGACAGCCTTGCCAGACGCACGATCTCTCTTTACCTTTGCATGCTGCCTGAAGCTGTTACTTGTTTTGTGTGTCTTGCTAGATCTAAGCTCTTGGTGTATGCTTATGTCTATTTCTTTATGAGAAGGAAGCGTAGCTGACACTGTAATGAAAAACAGTGAGAAACTCATCAACCCATGCGAGGCAATTTTCTCTTGCCCCCAGGGGAGGGCTCAGAAGATAAGTGACCGAAAACTGAATTTCTATCGCCACTTTTTAATTAAAGAACAACTTGATGTGCTCAAACAATTTATAGTCCTCATCATCAACATGAGGATCGAATGCCATTAGTTTATTATGTTTTTCGGGGGGGAAATGTGCTCCCCCCACCCCAATGCAGTACGACTCCTGCTCAGAGGTACCTGGCAGCGAGGTCTGCGGGTCGGAGAGGGATGACGATGGTTCTGGTCGCCAGAGACGGGCATGTTCCCGGCAAGTCGGACGTCGTTCAAGTATTGGTAACTTTGTGGACTAGAACTGTTCGTGTGGTTATTGCATTTATGAAAGGAAACTATGAACGCTAAGCTCATCGTCGTCGAGAATAAGAAGTGTATCTGAAGTTCTTGAAATTCGTTACGATGATGTGTGCCGACTAAAAGTTTTTGTGGGAGAAAAGTGAAAATGCAAATTTTAAAAAGAGGAAAATGTGATTTTTTTTAATTGTCAATATTTCATTTGTTTTGAGTTGATGAAAGTACTGGCTTTTGAATGACTCGCCTTACTTCTTGTGCGTTTGCAAATCTTGACTCTTGATCTGCCAAATCATGTAAAGTTTTATTTTTTTCTTAAAATAAATTAATGAAACTGCTGCATCATTGCACTGAAAAGTTTTTCTTGGTGCACCGTTGTACGTGGTGTGGTTAACCTTTTGGGTGTTCTTGGGCTGTCTTCAGACGTAAATAGGTTGAATTGGCAATATTGGCCCAACTTGGGAAGACTCATCTCTCTCTCTCTCTCTCTCTCTCTCTCTCTCTCTCTCTCTCTCTCTGTGTGTGTGTGTGTGTGTGTGTGTGTGTGTGTGTGTGTGTGTGTGTGTGTGTGTGTGTGAATTTCCTTCATTATTCATTCTACATCCTGGTCTCACCTGCAAACTCCTTAAGGGTCCCTCGTTAAGTAGTTAGAACCGTCTTTGGATTTCCTGTCCGCAATTATCTCTTATCCGCTGGCTTGTCTATCCTCCGCCCCCTATCTCTTCCCGTGTTCACATTGGCCCCCCCTCCCCCCTGTTTCACCTCTGCACATATTGCAGAGTTTGTTTATATACTGGGCTGTTATTACTGTCCCTTCTTTTTCCTCCTCCCGGTTTTGGAAGTGTTGGAGAAACGAATGCACAGCGTTAATTACAATACCATATTGGTTAATGGTTGAAGTTAATGACTTAATGAACCTGTTCCTCAGCAAAGTAAATGCGCGCATTCGCGTGTCCAGACATTGTGTATATTATATTGTGTATATATTTATATAACTGTGTGCGCTCGTAATCTAATGATCCCATTCTTGAAATCTATGAAACTCGAGAAGCTGCAAATAAACATTTTAAATGGAACCATACCCTTCCCCTCCCCGCCCTTAGAGTGGTTGGCTCCAGTAGATATTCTCCCCGCTGTAAAGCGAGATGGGACTCGTAGCCAGAAGTAATCCCTGCCGTTGTGCGACTCAGCCGTTAGGTAGTAACTCACAGCTTATGTCAACAGAGACATAACTTACAGCTGAAGGTCCCCTAACCGCCTTATAGATAGATAGATAGATAGATATAGATATAATTATATATTTATATTATATATATAATATATGTAAGGCGTATTTGAATTACCTGATTTCAGCATATACGTCGTTCCCTGTGATATTTAATGTAGAGATTTCATGGTGTAGCTTACATTGTCTAATGATCTAATCAAAACACTTTCATTTAACGTGCTTCGCAGTTGTGTCTTGAATGTTGTGCTGACTGCATTATATATATTTTTAATATATACATACACATACGTGTGTGTGTGTTTATGTGTGTGTGCGCGCGTGGGACAGCCAAAGCTTGCCTACGATGTTTTCATAATGTCGAGGCAGTTACAGTTCGCAGTCATTTTATTACATGATGAGATGCATTTGAGAAGTGACCTTTGGTTGAAAGCATCTTGTTTTGACCTCTTCAAAAAATATGGGATTGACCATATGCGCTTTTTTTTTTTTTTTTTATTTTTTAAGTTCCTTCTTTCGCGCGTTGTCAATTCACGCCGAAAATCGCTGAGGTCAGCAGACGGGGTTCCGATGGTAGCGTTAGATAAGAATGACAGAATATCGATCGTTCTGAAATGTATCTAAAAGGCTGTGTGGCCGACTTTACTCCTCACGAACTTACTTTAGATAAGAACGGCTTCTTGCGCTGCATTATAATAATAATTATTATTATTCGGAAGATGAAACCTATTCATATGGAACAAGCCCACTTGGGGGGTGAAAGCCAAGCTTCCAAAGAATATTATGGTGTTCATTCGAAAGAAGCAACAGAAAGTAAAAATGGTAAATACGGAAAGAGGAGATTAGTTACAAGAAAAACAGATAAACAAATTAATAAATGAATAATAAGGTATGTAAAATATTAAAACGGCAAGTTGAATTGTGTTACTTAACCGGGAAACCCTATGGGCTGACAGAGGTGACCCCTGGAGTCTGCCACTGTTGCCGATTTGTGACCCGGTGGGCCGGTGGGGTGGGTGGTTGCTATTCGGGATTTCGGGTGAATGTTGCCAGCTACCCCCAAAGAATGGTAGATGGACCAGAATGGAACGGTAACGGTTGGTGAGAATGACTGAATGGAGAGTGTGAAGAATCCTTGGAGGGAGGGTGGCCAGTTTCTGCGGGGCTGGACAATTGGTAGGCCTCTCTGTCATGTTACGAAAATCACGCAATGGATTCCAGAAAATGCTCTCTCTCTCTCTCTCTCTCTCTCTCTCTCTCTCTCTCTCTCTCTCTCTCTCTCTCCATGTGTATATGAATTCATTACAAATAGTATGTTTCATTCATTACAAATAGTTTATGTATGTTTTTTTTATAAAATGCTGGTTTTGCATTGACGTACTCTTTTTGGGGTTCCGACATGTCCACAAGTATTTCTTGAGCTTGCGTCATAAAATACCTCGACGAAGAATTACCTAATGCATTTATTACTCAGTTTATTTTATAAATGATAATTGTCGCCACGCCGCTTTGAGTGTTAAAGCAGTGTGATTATTTATAAGGTTAACTTTGTATTATGCAGTGACCGTTATTGGCTCCTAAATACTTTAAAGCAAAGCTTATTAAGTGAATGAGGCTACAGTGATTCTCGCATATACGCCGGTGTGGCCACTGAAGACCATTCATATATATATATATATATATATATATATATATATATATATATATATATATATATATATATATATATATATATATATATATATATATTTCCGATGTTTGTCACAAACGACAACACGACGAAAACGGTATTTCAAGGTTTTATTACGATAAGTCGTTGTCACCATATATTGACGTTTGTTGCTTTGTGGAGTTATTAATGAGGTTCTTAAGACATGCAATAAGAGCAGTTAAGTTTGATTTGAAAACTTGACCTTTCATCTCGCCCCAGTGTCTGCGTTCCCCCGACAGCTGTGTCTGCAAACCGTTAGTGGATTCGATGTCAATGTGGTTATGAGAGAGAGTAGCCTTCAGTTATCATGCTCTCGTTACCCTTGGCTTTTATTTTTCGTCTTTTTTTTTCGTTTCGGTTTTCTAAAGGATGGCATTTTCAAAGGAGATAAGACCGGGTGGCTTTTTCCCGAGACGTAACCGAGTATCGGGCCGACCTTTCCCTGAAAAAAGTTGGACCCCAAATCTTTAAAACTAACCATAGGATTTTTTTGAAAATTATCTCTGTTTCTCACATCCAAATTAACCATGGTGGTACCAATGTAACATAACCCAATATAATCTAACCTAACCCAGGGGCATGGCAAAAAAACCGGGGCTGGTGCAATACTAGCATCCATCTCAGGAATTTGCGACCGGGAGGGTAGTGGGGAGGTCACAGAAAGTTTAATATCAAAATAAATTTTATATATGACACCTTCATGTACTTTACCGGCTGACACTTTGTGTGAAATGCATCTTCACTCCGGAAAATTGTAGATAGTACATTTTCTTTGTCATCTTAGGTCAAATTTCTTCACGAGAAAGTAGCTTTTAAAGTTTGGCATCACACTTCGTTTTGGGATAAGTAAGAAAAACTTTATACTTTACTTTCGTAAATTACGCATTTAGTTGCTATTCAGTATGCAGAACTATCCGTAGTAATTTTTACTCCAGAGTTCTTGAATTTATAGTAAGCGAGGCATTATATACACACATATATATAGCCTATACATATACACACACACACACACACTCAGGCATTAAGCTACAAACATCCTTTAATATCCAATTCGCTGTACCTCGGAAATAATATATTTTCATATATGTTGCCCAAAGGGGAATTTTTTTAGTTGATAATAAGTTCGTCGTCTCGTGGGCTCGAACCACGGAAGACAAGAACTCAGGACTACAGTGACGCGCATTAAACCACACGGCTAACAAGTATATGAGTCACGGTGATGTGATAAAATTCATTCGTATATAATTTATATACATGCATACATACATACACACTTGCATCACCCCACTCCCAAGTGGAAAAGGAGTTTGATTAAAAAGAGAAATCTGTGGGGAAATGGCGTGTTAAGCGCTGTCAAGAGGACATACTCTGTTTACAATGAGGAATTGACATTCAGTATCATTGCCGGTGTGGAGAATTTAATTTTCGAGAATGTAAGTTTGCAGAATCATGCGCCGGAGTCTGTTGAGGTGGAAATGAGCGCCGTTAACTTCCTAGAAAAGAAGGCTGGAGAGGAAGAGGTGCGAACGGAGACCTCATCCCTTGCAGCCTAGTCTTCTTCGCAGGTGATGTTGCAGAATTCGTCACGGCAATTTTTCTTTGGACGGACGGAAAATGAGATTGCTTTTGCGGGTTCTGCGAGGAGATAAAATAGGGGCTTTTAATTTGCTTACTCCTTTTCAGCAAATGGAACGCCGTGGTTAATTTGGGTTGAATTTCTGTTCCTGTTGCCACTGGTTTTACATTCCTTTTGCAGGCGTTGAGCCAAACATGTTTGATCATTTTAGATGTAACCGGTCCGCTTTAATCTGTCAGTGTTGTCACTTTGCCTACATAATGTGCAGAAGTTGCAAAAAGTATTTCTTACGCACGACTAGATGCCCAAAAGGTAATGATTTCCGTATCATCAAACTTCACCAAAGTGAACACGAAGAGTTTCCTTCTGTATCTGTGAATCTTTGCTCTGCTTGAATGTTTGTAGCGGGGATTTTGACCACTAGTACACTTCATATGGATACATGGAGTGAGTCAAGGGATCTCTCTCTCTCTCTCTCTCTCTCTCTCTCTCTCTCTCTCTCTCTCTCTCTCTCTCTCTCTCTCTCTGAAAGTAATTTTGGGTATTTTTGTGGAGTTCCACGAACTGGCTTCAAATTACACGGATTTGCTGTGGTGTGATGTGACTTAATATCATGATTTTTGTGTGTGCGCGTACGAAAATTGTTTTATATATATATATATATATATATATATATATATATATATATATATATATATATATATATATATATATATATATATATATGTATGTATAATGGGATTTTTAGCTTGGGGATACTTCTATGGAAAGTCTGTCCATAGCTAGGTCGGATAACAAAGTCTTGAGAAGACCACTCATGATTGTGTGCAATTGACGCCCACCGTGTGAAGAGCGGCGATAAATCTGGTGGGCGTAACATGAAATGGGCGGGATCTCTGGGAAGAAGGTCTGGTAATGAGCACGAATTTGAGGGGAGAGGATATGTCTCAGATACGTCTGATTAAGATGGAATAACGTTGGAGGCCAAGGTATGTAAAAAGGGTTTCATATCTCCTCGCCATATTTAGTCGAGGCAGGAATCATCTTGCCATTGGCGGACGTAGAAGAGAATGGGAGAGAGAAAATACTCTTCTCTTTATTGCTGCAGATGCTGGTTGAGTAGGTTATGCTGTCTGGGAAAATTCGCCGGAGCGACGCAACTGGAGAGGATGTCCTGTGTCCTGGAATGAAAGGAAGAAAGGATTCCGTCGCCTTTGCTCCTTTTTTGTTGCCCTGTTTCGTGGGTATTATATGCCCGACGACAGCAGCCAATTCGATTACGTTGTTCTAGTGCTTTCTGTATCTGCCCTCGTTATATAAGTATATATTTATTTATGAATAATTCATTCCTTTCACCAGACAGTTCTGTTGGTTAATGTAGTATTTTGATCAGCATTCGTATTCATCGACAGTCTTTTCATGCCCGTCTGTTGGGTGTCCTCTCTCTCTCTCTCTCTCTCTCTCTCTCTCTCTCTCTCTCTCTCTCTCTCTCTCTCTCTCTCTCGCCCTTCAGGTGCCAAGTGTGATAACTAGGCTTTTGGCACACATTGTAAATACCGTTATCATTGGGGACGTTGCTAGGGCCCAGAATATTCAAAACCTATTTCATTTCGTATTCCTTCCTCTTGCCGAATCTTTCGGGAAAGTTAGGCATTAGATGGAATCGAGAGAAATGACATGCATTATCCAGGCTAAGACAAATCTCATGTTATTGTGTAGGATGCCGGTCCTTTTTGGGGAGGGATTAGAGGAAAGAATATAGAATTTAAGCCAAAGGCCTAGCCCTGGAACTTGAGGTCGTTCAGTGCTGAAACAGAAATTAACAGTCGAAAAGCTTGAAAGGTGTAACAGGAAGAAAACCTCAAAGCAGTTGTTATGAGATGGCGGAAAGTAAGAAAAAAGAGAATATGAACCGAGGTCCAGTAATAGGAATGAAAGCGGTTGCAGCTAGGGGCCGAAAGGGACGCTGCAAAGAACCTTAAGTAATGCCTACAATGCACCGCACGAGGTACACTGACGGTACTACCCCCCTACCTACGGGGAGGGTTCAGAGAGCTGCCTGTAATCTTCAGGACTGGCACTCAAGTGGATAACATGGCGGGGTTGAAGTTCTAAGGCGTGTCAGGGGTGTAGCAAGGTCAGGTGAAATGGTTGCAGAATGTAACTATATAACTCTTTTGACAACCAACGCCCGATAATTACCTAAGTCTGGAATGAGAAGCTATCAAGGAGTTCCATTTTTAACAGCAACTTGAACGAATTGGGTAGCCTAATCAAGTACGGGCTTGTAAACAGGATGTTGTTACTTCTTTTGCCGGTAAAGCAGAAAGTTTCTTTTCCAGATGTGTGTGTATAAGCAGGGCGGCTTAGACATTGTGCTGGTGTTAATAACATATGACTGAAAAGGATAAAAGGGCAAAATTTGCTTTATTCAGTGGAGTGAAGTCGCGTGAATTCTGACAGTGTTCCAAAGCAGTGTTATATTTACACCTGTCATCTTTGAGGGGAGAATGTCGGTTCGAATCGAAGAGCTGTTCTGTAGGAGAGCGTAAGAGCAGTAGATAAAACATCCTTGAATGACAGGAAGTGGAAGGCTGTTTTTAAAAAAACAATGGAAATAAAAAGATAAATAGATAGGGATTCTCTCTCTCTCTCTCTCTCTCTCTCTCTCTCTCTCTCTCTCTCTCTCTCTCTCTCAGGATATTTCGTAATCTAATAACAGCGGTAACTCGAAATAGCACAGGGCTGTTAATAAGTGTGACGTCATGTATTAATCATACTTATTATAGGGACACATGAGGATAGTGAAGGGAGAGAGAGAGAGAGAGAGAGAGAGAGAGAGAGAGAGAGAGGCACCCCTCATCCCCTACGTCTCATGAGAGGTTGTCTAGTTCAAACAGCCAGGTGGGGCACCAACTTCCCAATTCTTTAGTCGTCACCGTAACGCCGGTTAACTGATATTTAGGTTTTCCCTGACTTTTCCCTCTTTTTTTTCCGTTTCCTTGATTTTTTCTCAAGAATATTCTTTATTCTTAGCATCGAGAAAGCCTCGTGTACACGTGTAAGTTGGTGGTTTGAATATAGCGGGTGGAATCCATGTTTTAAGATCACACTGATTCATTCTCTCACTTCGATGCATTTGCTTTTAAAGCGAATAGTGGCGCCAAGCATTTAGCTTCAATTTCGAGCGTATTGTGAGTAAATAAATATATATTTTCCCCATATTAATTTCAGTTGAGGTATACGCCATATTCTTAAGGGAATTGTATCTCTTGTTTTGAATATAGCCCACCGAGTTTTACTTGGCATGTGTCAAAAATAATTTTAACAAAGGTAGTTGCAGTTCTTCTAGCCAATGTTGAAGAATTCAACTGGATTTTGCAATCGTTCTTGCAATACTTATTTCAAAACCAGTCGACATAGATCCACGTAAGAACACGTTTACAGATGTATTGCATTATTTCCACTAATGTCTTGTTTGATGTGTAGCAAGAATTTCTTCCACCATCTTGTGAACGAAGCCCCCTTACCTGTCCAGGTGCCAAGTAATTCTAAAATTAACGGTAATGGTATTGCAGTTGTTTATATTTTATGGATCCCGGACTTCTTCGGAATCCAGGGACCTGGATAAATGAGCCTCACTGTTTGAAACACTTCAGCTTAATGTGAAAGCAGGGCACGTCTTGTTGTCCATTGTTTAATGATGATTGTGGGAATACATTTTTTCTAGTTATTTAAATCTTCTTCTTCTTCTTCTTCTTCTTCTTCTTCTTCTTCTTCTTCTTCTTCTTCTTCTTCTTCTTATTATTATTATTATTATTATTATTATTATTATTATTATTATTATTATTATTATTATTATTAAAGGAACAGGTCCTCTCTCTCTCTCTCTCTCTCTCTCTCTCTCTCTCTCTCTCTCTCTCTCTCTCTCTCTCTCTTACTCAGAGAGAGAGAGATGTCATCTGGCAGTGAATGCACTTTTTCCACCGAAAATCAGCACCAGGACACGAGGAGACATTAAAGTGAGAATATTATTAGATTTCCTAACGATATTGGGGGACCATGTGTTGTGTGTTTATACGACGTCCATTAGCTGTCAGTTTATTTTGAAAGTCTTCAGGAAGAAAAAAAAAGACATCTTAATCCTTGGTGGAGCTGTCCCCTTGTAAAATAAGTATGGCTGAATTTATTACTCTTCTGTGGAAAAGGGAGCATCAGAAAATACACAGGATGTGTTTACTTTGGCCCTGAGTTAGGTGGCGTTTTAGGTAAGGTATATTTGAGGTTGTAGGGGAGTTGCCTAAGCATTTCTGTCTTTGTAAACAAGCAGGATTTGGTTTTCCTTCACCCGGGAAGCCCTATTCCACATTAAGAGCGAAGTTTTTGTATGAATATTGAATATCCGATAAGGAGTTCTTGCGCTGTTGAGTATCTTTGCTACGTCGGCGATGGTCAGGAGGATTTTACCCTCAAGTCTATGTGTCGATTTTTTCTGACGGAGATTGACAGGTGTTTAAGACGTATGATTTAGAGTAGTTGCATTATATATCTATATGTTTTAGGACGCATGTATACCTTATTAATACTTTGTCTGAAGCAGCCAGCGTGACTAACTCCAATTTGTTTGGGTTCCTAGACTTGGCATGAAAGGTGTATCTGTTATGTCATATAGATGTCAAGTGTCTGGCGAGGTACCAGTGCTCTATTATACCCATGTGGGAGTGCCGAAGATAGCACCCTGCGATTGCTCTTGGCATTTTATATATTTAATCTTTGCTGAAGCACGCCTTCCTCTGCTGATTAGATCATCGGCCTCGACGAGGTTTGCTTGTGTGGCTTTGGTTATTTCTTAGTTTTGTCGAGGTTTAAAAACTGAGATTCACTTTGCAATATTACATTTCTTTCATACACACACGAACGGAAGATTGCGCGTGTATGCAAGAGTTTTGCCATAGTAGGGAGTTAGTGCCGTCGGTGCACCTCACGCGGTGCACTGTAGGCATTACTTAATAAGGTTCTTTGCAGCGTTCCTTCGGCCCCTAGCTGCAACCGATCTCATTGCTTTTACTGTACCTCCTTTCATATTCTCTTTCTTGATTCATAGTGCAACTGCTTTGAGGTTTTCCTCCTGTTACACCTTTCAAACCTTTCTACTCTCAACTTCCGTTTCAATGCTGAATGACCTCATAGGTCCCAACGCTTGGCCGTTGGCCTAAGTCTTATATATTCCTTTCCTTTCCTCCATACATATGTCACCGGCCTCTGGCAGGTTCAAAGTTGTTAATTGATCATGTTTTACAGAAATCAATTAATTATGACGTCGTAAATTTCAGTTAACGGCGACGCCTGTCGAGGCCGATACATAAAGCCGCCCAGGGGAACTTTCAGGTGTCGAGAATGACGTCATTCTATTGGCCGCGTTTTCTGAGCTTGTCTGTCGCAGGGCAGTCGCCTCAGATACTGGGTTTTGAGAGGAAATTCTTAGAAAGTTTAGTTAAGTATACCTTAGTTTAACCAGACCACTGAGCTGATTAACAGCTCTCCTAGGGCTGTCCCGAAGGATTAGATTTATTTTGCGTGGCTAAGAACCAATTGGTTACCTAGCAACGGGACCTACAGCTTATTGTGGAATCCGAACCACATTATGACGAGAAATGAATTTCTATCACCAGAAATAAATTCCTCTAATTCTTCATTGGCCGGTTGGGAAATCGAACGCTGTGCCAGCAACGTGCTAGCTAAGAACTGTACCCACCTCCCAACGAGGAACTTAAGGTTTTATCAAAATGCCACCAGGAAATAACCCGTTTTAATGCTTAGCTATTGTAAACATTGGGGTTCTTCTTCTTCTTTCGACCTTATAATTCCCACTGTATAGCAAGGAGGGTCGGCCACTCGAGTCATCTTTCTCCATCTATTTCTGTTCCTTGCTTCTTCTTCCCCAAGTCCCACCTCACCCATATCTCTCCTCACCACAGCTCTTCGTTGGGTGAGTCGGTAGAGCTGCGGACTGGCACTCGCTGGGCCGGAGTTCGATTCCCTGGCCAGCTGATGAAGAGTTAGAGGAATTTATTTCTGGTGATAGAAATTCATTTCTCGCTATGATGTGGTTCGGATTCCACAGTAAACTGCAGGTCCCATTGCTAAAGTAACCAATTGGTTCTTAGTTACGTAAAATAAGTCTAATCCTTTGGGCCAGTCCTAGGAGAGCTGTTAATCAGCTCAGTGGTCTGGTAAAACTAAGGTATACTTAACTTTTTAACTCTCCTCACCACATCCCTCCATCTTATCCGGCGACTTCCCACAATCCTCCTCCCCATCACTGGCATGTTCTTGGCTCTCTTGATTGGTTCCACCTCCTCTCTTCTTATTACATGGCCATAGTATCTCAGGCGAGCTTCCCTAGCCTTGTCCTTTACATTACATATACTTAATGTATCCATAATGAACATTATGGAGGTTCCGAAAGCAGAAGAAATAATCGACCTGTATATCTGGAACAAATAAAGATGCCTTGCTATTTCCTTCCTACTTGTGTGTGTAGGTTCGAACTCAAGATAGTTTCTCTCCAGGCTAAATGAAAAGTCTTTTAGAGTAGAAACTGACCGTTTTCACTCGTTCAATACCACCAAAAAATATTGATTAGAAACTGACCATTGTCTCTTATGCCCTTCAAAAAAAATTATGAGAGAGATGCATTTGTACGTTTTTCTCGAGTTTCATTGATGTTTTGAAACATATCTGTTGATATTCCTTTTTTGTGCTTCGGGTTGCGAAGCGTGGTGGTATGGTATATAAAAAAAGTGAAGTTATGAAAAGCATCATTCTTTTCTGATAACGGAGCAAAGATGTGACATGGGGATTGTGAGCGAGACACACACACACACACACACACACACACACACACACACACACGACGAATTTAGGGAGGGTGGTGTTGTCATTTTGCAGATGGCATCCCCGTCCACCCAAGGCACTACTACCCCACCCACCCCCACCCTTACCATTGATCAATCAACTTATGGAGAGAGAGAGAGAGAGAGGGCGGGGGGATGGGGTGTGATCCAGAGGTGCTAGCGTTGCACCAAAATATTCCCACACCTTGCATGAATTTTCTTGAATCTTACTGTGAGTTTTCATAACTTTGGTACAGTATATAGAAAATTAAATGATTGAACGCATACCTGCCTGAATGCGGTCGAGCCTTGGTTATTTCATTTAGGATCAGAGAGCTGCAGTATCTGGATAAGACTCTTCTTAACAGGGACGAATTGGTCAAATCTTTAGCATGTGAGTAATTGAGAACGAAGTACGTCTTGCAGTGAAGGAGTTGAATGGATTCAGCTAATTCCGGAACTGAGGAAAGGCAGTTGACGTAGCTGACTGTTAAAGTCTGCGTTAAATGATTCTGAAATCAGATTAGCGATGAAGTTGATTTAGAGAAAGCGACTGTGTCTGTGACTGGCAGGGGGGCAAAACTCTCCGTTGAATGAAAATGCAGAGCCAGTGGATCAACATACATTCAGGTCCACCTGCAGTAGATGGTAGGGTTTTGAAAACGATAATGAAACGTATAAAGGAAATGAAGATTGAAAAAGCAAGGACATTCCACTCTCTCTCTCTCTCTCTCTCTCTCTCTCTCTCTCTCTCTCTCTCTCTCTCTCTCTCTCTCTGGAGCCGTTCGTTTTGGGCTCTTCTCATTAAACTCCTGTTAGGTTGGGCCGAGACTGCGAGTTTTTGTTGCCGCATTGCTGCATTTTGCTTTGTGTCTGTCTCCGCCTTGTTTTACAGCTTCTTCGTCACCGACGTTATTTATACTTGATTAGGTTCTGGATTCCGCCGCTTCACGCTTCCTCGTGCTGCTGGTGGTGCTTCAGCTGCCTGCGTCGGGGGGAGACTGAACGTGCAGAATTCCCTCCTCGCTTTGCAGTCGGCGCTGTGGGCGCTGCAACTCCCTGACGTTTTTAAATTAAAAATGGGTTAATCTTATGTCAAGTAGATATTATTTTCCTTTGCTAGACGTGGGAGTGTTACGAGATTGCATGGAAAAAATATGTTTTTCCGCTACGTTTGCCATTTAGGTTTGTCATTGGCTGTTGTCATTTTTTCGTAACGGCTTTTGGTCGAAATTATTATTATTATTATTATTATTATTATTATTATTATTATTATTATTATTATTATTATTATTATTATTATTATTATTATTATCATGAATGCGACAATTATGGAAAATGTTTACATTGATTATTTCGCATAAATTTTTAAATATTTCTTATGAGCTTCTTATAGCTTAGCCATTAATATTCCCTACTTTTTTTTCACGTACACAGCATCAGAAGTATCAGAAGCATAGCGAGATGTCTGTGCTGGGTAAATTTGGCGTGAAGACGGTCTCTCCCTCGTGGCTAGCAATCCAGGGTGGGGTCACGAGGGGTGACTCAGGTCTCTTATTGACCACAGGGGAGAGAGACAGTTAGAAAAAGGAATCGCAGTCTCCGGGGAGTCTATCAAGGATCATGTGCTTTTCGTCAGCTCTGAGAAGTCTGGGTTGGCAGCAGTGCGATGGCAGTTGCTAGGGATGTGTTGGCGTGGGAATTTTGCTGAAAGTTTTCGCTCTTTACCCTTCGGAGGATTTCACCATCCTTTCTGATGAGGTATTTCACGTTGGCTAAGCAAGACGTTTGGCGGCGGTTCGTTTCTTTATGTCGATGCGTTTACGTTGGTATAATGGTTCGTTTTGGAGTTTTCCTAAGATCACGAGTACATGAGAGAGAGAGAGAGAGAAATAATGTCATAATTTACCCCCCAGGTTTTTTCTGCAAAGTCTTAAGTAGTGACCTCCTTTCTCCTTGTCTTAAGGAGTCTGTTTCCGTCTCACTGTAATGGAGGAGGGCTCTGGAACTGAATGTAGAAAGCAATTGCTAACGAACGAACAGTGACGGGTTGCCGAAGGGAAGGTTCTGTGCTGGTATGAGCACTTAAATAATAACTTATTTTGCCTGCGCAAGACACAGTAGAACTTGCTTGAATGACAAGAGGTTTGGGAGGGCGTGCTTTTGGGGTTACATTTTTGCTACCTGCATGCGGTGCGTGATTCATCGCCTGGCCCAGACGTGGCGTTTCTGTTATTGAATGGGGTTTATTTTTGTGAGTCCCGACCTTTCATTTCTTTTATTTACTCTCGCCAGTCTTGCCCGGTTGCGTGTTAAACTGGAGTCTTCTACAACTGTCGACTAGTAAACAGGATTAAAGAGATTTTATGAAGCCTAGTTTTATGTCGTTCATGTAGGATTTCCTTATGCTAATGATTGTGAAACACGCGGGTATTCTTTCATGGTTTTTTTTCATATTGAGACATTTTAATTGATATTCGGCTAAGGGCTGACGTGAATTTCGTTCCCACTCTTGTAAATTATCGATGATCACGGTGGGAGATGGTTTCATCGGATGAAATACTTGGTATACAGTCGAAAAGAAACCCCCAGGATCGATAACTGGAGTTTATCGATCTGCTGTGGGTGGAAAATAAATGAAGGGGCCTGAGAGAGAGAGAGAGAGAGAGAGAGAGAGAGAGAGAGAGAGAGAGAGAGAGAGAGAGAGAGAGAGAGAGCGTGGTTGCCCGTCGTCTTCTCTTGCCGCAGTCCTTCGTGAAGATAGAGAAGATTCTCTTTGCAGTCAGTATAGTGGGCTCTAGTTGCCATCAAAATATCTAGCATCGACCTCGGAAGAATTTCGTTCCATTGGCAATTCCAAAGAGGTTTATCGTTTTGACTTTCTGTGGTTACAGTTCATTCTGTATTCATTCGTTTTTCTTAACAGAATATTTACTCTCTCTCTCTCTCTCTCTCTCTCTCTCTCTCTCTCTCTCTCTCTCTCTCTCTCTCTGTGAATCCTGGTGTAATGGGTCAGAACGAGTAGTTTGTCATTTATAGATGTATTACATAAATACAAAACTATATATATATATATATATATATATATATATATATATATATATATATATATATATATATATATATATATATATATATATATATATTGTATTTTGTTTTCATGAATATTTGTCAATTGCTTATGATATGCTGTTTATTTATTTCACACTATTTCCCTGAAACATTCTGTGATTTCCTAAAGTCCTCCCCAGAGGCGTTCCTTCTCAGATGTTAACAGCTATAGTATTACCGAGTGTTGCCATTTCAAATAGGAAGAAAGAGAATCTTGCTCCCTTCGTCCTGAACCAGTGGATGGGAGCAAGTTCAACCTGAAATGAAATACACTGTTTTCTCTTTATTGAGTATATCGAGGTCCTAACCCATGCCCCCTCCAACCGTTTGAGACCCCCCACCTCCACTCTTTGGCAACTGAAATAGAGAGAGAGTACATTTATTTTATGATTACATGGGTTATTTTCAGACTTGCATTGCTTTATTCGGCATACCGTCGAGAAGGGATTTCTTCAACTGTCATTGCTGTGTTTGATTGAATATGGTCTCTTTAGGTCGATTATTCAATTTATTAAGAAGGACTATCATCGCTGTTGGTCCTTGTCGGCCTTCATGTATAAATCAAACTCCAACTCGTGTTCAGTGGAGCCCCTTCTGAGGCTTATAGTAGCGTTGTAGAGCCTTAGATTGGTATTGTTACGTGTTCGCCGATGATAAGTGGACGCCATTTTTCTTAAAGCTAATGCAGTCTTCCATATAGTTGTTAGAATTTTTCTCTCTTGCGTTGAGTTTATTTCCAATTTTGTGGACATTCAGTTGCGTGAATACGATTGTTTTTCTAGACATTTAGTTGCGAGAATAAGGTTGTTTTTCTGGGCGTTAGATACGAGAATACGACTGTTTTTCTGGACATTTAGTTGCGAGAATAAGGTTGTTTTTCTGGGCGTTAGATACGAGAATACGATTGTTTTTCTGGACATTTAGTTGCGAGAATAAGGTGGTTTTTCTGGTCATTTAGTTGGGAGAATAAGGTTGTTTTTCTGGACATTTAGATATGAGAATACCATTGTTTTTCTGGATTTAAGTTGCGAGAATAAGGTTGTTTTTCTGGATTTTAGTTACGAGAATAAGATTGTTTTTCTGGACATTTAGTTGCGAGAATAAGGTTGTTTTCTTGGACATGTAGTTGCGAGAATAAGGTTGTTTTTCTGGACATTTAGCTGCGAGAATAAGGTTGTTTTTCTGGACATTTAGATACGAGAATACCATTGTTTTTCAGGATTTAAGTTGCGAGAATAAGGTTGTTTTTCTGGATTTTAGTTGCGAGAATAAGGTTGTTTTTCTGGATTTTAGTTACGAGAATAAGGTTGTTTTTCTGGACATTTAACTACAAGAATAAGGTTGTTTTCATGGACATTCAGTTGCGAGAATAAGGTTTGTTTTTCTGGACATTTAGCTGCGAGAATAAGGTTTGTTTTTCTGGACATTTAGATACGAGAATACGATTGTTTTTCTGGACATATAGTTGCGAGAATAAGGTTGTTTTTCTGTTCATATAGTTGCGAGAATAGGGTTGTTTTTCTGTTCATATAGTTGCGAGAATAAGGTTGTTTTTATGGACATGTAGATACGAAAATACGATTGTTTATCTGGATTTTAGTTACGAGAATAAGGTGGTTTTTCTGGACATTTAGTTGCGAGAAGGTTGTTTTCTGGACATTTAGTTGCGAGAAGGTTGTTTTTCTGGACATTTAGTTGCAAGAACAAGGTTGTTTTTCTGGACATTTAGGTGCAAGAGCAAGGTTGTTTTTCTGGACATTTAGTTGCGAGAATAAGGTTTTTTATGGAAGTTTAGTTGTGAGAATAAGGTTTTTTTTCTGAACATTTAGATACGAGAATGCAATTGTTTCTCTGGACATTTAGTTAGAGAATAAGGTGGTATTTTTCTGGACGTTTAGTTACAAGGATAAGGTTGTTTTTCTGGACATTTAGTTCCTAGAATAAGGTTTTCTGGACATTCACTTGCGAGAATACGGTTCTTTTTCTGGACATTTAGTTACGAGAATAAGGTGGTTTTTGTGGACATTTAGTTGCGAGAATAAGGTTGTTTTTCTGGACATTTAGTTGCGAGAAGGTTGTTTTTCTGGACATTTAGTTGGAAGAATAAGATGATTTTGCCGGACATTTAGTTCCGAAAATAAGGTTTTTTCTGGACATTTAGTTACGAGAATAGGGTGGTTTTTCTGGACATTTACTTGCGAGAATAAGGTTGTTTTTCTGGACATTTAGTTGCAAGAACAAAGTTGTTTTTCTGGACATTTAGGTGCAAGGGCAAGGTTGTTTTTCTGGACATTTAGTTGCGAGAATAAGGTTTTTTATGGAAATTTAGTTGTGAGAATAAGGTTTTTTTCTGAACATTTAGATACGAGAATGCAATTGTTTCTCTGGACATTTAGTTAGAGAATAAGGTTGTAATTTTCTGGACGTTTAGTTACAAGAATAAGGTTGTTTTTCTGGACATTTAGTTCCTAGAATAAGGTTTTCTGGACATTCACTTGCGAGAATACGGTTC
Organism: Macrobrachium rosenbergii; assembly: GCF_040412425.1. Taxonomy (NCBI): domain Eukaryota; kingdom Metazoa; phylum Arthropoda; class Malacostraca; order Decapoda; family Palaemonidae; genus Macrobrachium; species Macrobrachium rosenbergii. Next base: position 4,490,198 of record NC_089762.1, read on the forward strand.
TTTTTTTCTGGACATTTAGTTACGAGAATAAGGTGGTTTTTGTGGACATTTAGTTGCGAGAATAAGGTTGTTTTTCTGGATTTTAGTTGCGAGAATAAGGTTGTTTTTCTGGATTTTAGTTACGAGAATAAGGTTGTTTTTCTGGACATTTTACGAGAATAGGTTGTTTTCATGGACATTCAGTTGCGAGAATAAGGTTTGTTTTTCTGGACATTTTGCGAGAATAGGTTTGTTTTTCTGGACATTTAGATACGAGAATACGATTGTTTTTCTGGACATATACGAGAATAAGGTTGTTTTTCTGTTCATATAGTTGCGAGAATAGGGTTGTTTTTTGTTCATATAGTTGCGAGAATAAGGTTGTTTTTATGGACATGTAGATACGAAAATACGATTGTTTATCTGGATTTTAGTTACGAGAATAAGGTGGTTTTTCTGGACATTTAGTTGCGAGAAGGTTGTTTTCTGGACATTTAGTTGCGAGAAGGTTGTTTTTCTGGACATTTAGTTGCAAGAACAAGGTTGTTTTTCTGGACATTTTGCAAGAGCAAGGTTGTTTTTCTGGACATTTAGTTGCGAGAATAAGGTTTTTTTATGGAAGTTTAGTTGTGAGAATAAGGTTTTTTTTCTGATACGAGAATGCAATTGTTTCTCTGGACATTTAGTTAGAGAATAAGGTGGTATTTTTCTGGACGTTTAGTTACAAGGATAAGGTTGTTTTTCTGGACATTTAGTTCCTAGAGACATTCATAGAATACGGTTCTTTTTTCTGAACGAGAATAAGGTGGTTTTTGGACATTTAGTTGCGAGAATAAGGTTGTTTTTCTGGACATTTAGTTGCGACAATAATGTTTATTTTAAGGACATTTAATTGCGAAAATAAGATGTGGGCATTTACTTACGAGAATAAGGTTGTTTTTCTGAACCTTTAGCTGCGAGAATGAGGTTGTTTTCTGGACATAATTTTGCTTGCGAGAATACGGTTTTTTCTGGTCATTTAGTTGCGGGAATAAGATTGTGAATAACCAGGTTAATTGCTTACTTTATTTTCTGTGTACCTGAATTTCAGTGTCATGATGTGAAGAAATAAGTGACAATAAAAGATCTGGAATGGATCGATGGACTGACTTTTAGTTGTGGAAGAGAAGGAAGAGAAGGAAACGAATCTCATGAAGTAACTCGAGATCTGCAGGTGTGCTCACATGGTTGAATGATTTGAGTGGACTGTAATAAAAAAAGGAAAAGGGACGAAGGAAAGGAAAAGAAAGAAAAAAAAAGTGGAGAATTACAGGGGAACACATTAAGTGGAAGACCGGAGGTGAGTGCGAGGTGCCTGCCAGTCTCTCCTGCCAGATCGGTCTTGCCGACTCGAAAGGATGGAGGATGAACCGGACGGACCCGCTTCACCGCCGCTTCAAGAACCGGTGTGAAGTGAGCCTTGAAGAGCCTCCCTTGCGTGTCACTTCCTAACCTGCCCCATCCCTGCCCTGTTCCTCTCAACCGCTCCTCCTTCACCTGTATCCAGCCCCTGCCCTTTGTCTTTTATCTTTCTCTCTGTCATTCTGTGTCCTTTGGTCATGTTCTTTTAAACCTGCAAGGTCTTTTCTCCTTCCTGACCTTCTTCCTATCTCTCCCTTACCCTGACGACGCCCTCCCTTTCCTGAAGGTCGCCGGGAATATTCTTGAGAATATTTTTTGTCTCCAGAGCGACTTGTCCAGATGCAGGGACTGATGATATCCTGAGAGTCAAGGAATAGTGCCAAGATGCCTAGGTTGTGACTGGTGCCTTATTCTAAGGGGGACATCGTAGTGAATGGTTCATTAAAATAAGAGGAACTTGGTTATCGCAGGTGGTTACTAGAGCTTACATTGCTTGTGCTTGTTACTGCAACAGTAGGGAACCCCCTCGCCTTGCACAGCCATGTTTGCTTGTTTCGGGTTAAGAGCTAAACACAAGAGGCTGTCCCCAGCTCAGTCTGAAGTCGAGCTTTGCGCGCCCCTCAATGGAACAGGACCCCGCTCCCCGTGTCACCGTGCGCCCACGCCTCACGGCACGCCTTTGCCTAAAAGGGCGTCCTTCAGGAGGAAGAAAAAGCGGCCCTCGGATGCTGAGAACCACGTCGAATGTGAGTATAGCCGGAGAGCGTGAGTGTGACTCATTATTATTGCTTTGGTGTCAAGTTTTTATTTTGCGAATTTGTCCGTGTTTTTTTAAAAGTCAGAGAAACGGTTCAAACAGGTAATGAGGGAAAGGTCTCTGCTGCAAAGCAAGGGCTACAAGAATGCTTTCTGAAAAAGAGGTTTGCATTTTGAGTGTTTTGAAAAAAGGCTTTCATTTTGAATGACTGAATCTGAACTTAATAGTTTCTGTTTGAATGACTGAATCTGAACTAAATAGTTTCTGTTGGAATGACTGAATCTGAACTAAATAGTTTCTGTTTGAATGACTGAATCTGAACTTAATAGTTTTTGTTTGAATGACTGAATCTGAACTTAATAGTTTTTATTTGATTGACTGAATTTGAACTTAATAGTTTCTGTTTGACTGACTGAATCTGAACTAAGTAGTTTCTGTTTGAATCACTGAATCTGAACTTAATAGTTTTTGTTTGAGTGATTGAATCTGAACTAAATAGTTTCTGTTTTGAATGATTTAATCTGAACTTAATAGTTTCTGTTTGAATGACTGAATCTGAACTTAATAGTTCCTGTTGAAATGATTGAATCTGAACTAAATAGATTCTGTTTGAATGACTGAATCTGAACATAATAGTTTCTGTTGGAATGACTGAGTCTGAACTAAATAATTTCTGTTGGAATGATTGAATCTGAACTTAATAGTTTCTGTTTGAATGACTGAACCTGAACTTTATAGTTACTGTTTGAATGCCTGAATCTGAACTAAATAGTTTCTGCTGGAATGATTGACTCTTAATAGTTTCTGTTTGAATGACTGAATCTGAAATAGTTTCTGTTTGAATGATTGAATCTGAACGTAATAGTTCTGTTTGAATGACAGAACCTGAACATAAACCTAGAGATTTTCCTAGCAATATTCGTTATGCCACATTTCGTCAGGATTGCTCAAGTTTCAGAGCTGGTAGAAAGCGCTTGACAATTCAGTTTAGTGTAAAGAACGAGATTCACTCGCAGCCGGAAATGGCGCTGTAGGCATAAGCTGCTTATGGAGGATAATAAATGTCCATTGGATCTTGGGAATGGGATTGGGATTTTTCTTTGCCTATTCAGAGGCCTCTATCTCTCTCTCTCTCCTCCCAGGGATCACACATGGTAGGAGGTATCCTATGGCTTCATCACGTGTCTGTTTATATACGTGCCCCTTCCTTCTGGTTGGGTGTTCGTTCACCTGTCGAGCGTGACAGGTGTTGATGACAGAAGCCCCCTCCCTCTCGAGGTTCCTGTAGAATCGCTGTAGTTTCAACTCTTGAATATAGAGGCCGATGTTTTTAGCAGTGGCGCCTGTGTGTCTGAAGGTTTTTGTCAATTATAATTGATCAGTAAGTTCTTCCCTAAACAATAATTATCTGCTGTTGCTCAAGAGTTGAATTGTAATTATTTAATGTTGCTCAAGAGCTGAAAATATCCAGCATTTGCTTTTTATTCCTGATTAAATTTATAATGCAGAAATATGCCGTATCAGTATAATTGCCTGAAAGTTACTATGTACCCCTCATTTGTAGGTTTTCAATGAGTCTCTCTCTCTCTCTCTCTCTCTCTCTCTCTCTCTCTCTCTCTCTCTCTCTCTCTCTCTCTCTCTCTCTCTCTCTCATTTGTTACTTTAGTCCAATCAGAGTGCGGCCTAAAAGGATGAAAGAACATTTTCAGCATTACCAGTGGGCAGTGATAATTGTATTTCGTTTATATTTCTTTTTCTTTTTCTCGTTAGTGGTTATGGGCGTTTAGCGGCCTAAAGATAATTGCATTATAATTTTGTTCCATTAAAAGAAAAAAAGAACATTCCTCCAGAAACCATGTTTTCTTAGCTGCCCAGTTTCTGTAAAAATGGAAACAAATCTCATCCTTCTATACCAGAGTTTTGCCTCTGTGAGTGAGTGATTCAGTATCAGTTGATTACTTGTCAATAACAGATGCGCTTATTTTCTTGGATTGATTGCTTCGCAAATTTAGATATCACTCGAGGAGAGAGAGGAGAGAGAGAGAGAGAGAGAGAGAGAGAGAGAGAGAGAGAGAGAGAGAGAGAGAATGCGATACGAAGTGTCGTCTTCGATGGTATTGTTTGTGGCAGAGTCTGCTACTAGTCAAGGTCGGTGTCGGATTGCATGTGGGTTGATCACCATCGGGATTCCTTTCGTCGGGAACGCGCGTTGATTCATCTGCCAGCTATAATGGCCTCCCCCCCCACCCCCAATCCCCAGCCTTTGAAGTGATCACTTCCGAAAAATTAAATAAAAAAAAAAGGGGGGAAGCTGTGATTGCCCTTGTGTAACACGAGACGTTTGTTTGACATAACTTAATTAGGATTCGAATGTCGTTTATTTTCTAGAACATTTAGTATTGAATATTATTGTCAGTTTTTACCTAATTTGAAAGCAATTAAATTATAGAAAAGTTAAGCCCCAAAGGAGACACTAATGATCTCGTTATGTCTCCAAGGTGCTCCATAATCTTTGGTGGTGTTCCGTTGGAATTTAAACTGAAATTATAGATTGGTATATATTAGGTGGAAGTTTTAAAAACAAGGAGAAAGAGAGGTACTCAGTGTGGACAGATTGCCTGTTATTTCTTGGTCAGTGAATGTATTTCACTAGCTTAATCTAACTTCTGTGAAGTCTGTACCTGCGACTCATACACATATACATACATACATACATACATACATACATACATACATACATACATACATACATACATACATACATACATACATACATACATACATACATATATATATATATATATATATATATATATATATATATATATATATGTATATATATAATGATCGAAGGGAAGACCCCAATGTGGTTATGATGTAATCACATTATCATCCACTCGCAACACCTGTAGGGAGACAAGTGTTCTTGTGTATTTTCATTGTAACATTTACTTATTTTGTGTTCACGTTGTACATGAATATGAAGGAGAATTTCCAGCTTCAAATTCTTCCTTTTTATTGAAATGCTGTTCCTAGGTTGTGGTGTATATCAGATATTGTTTATTTGCTAGTTTTCTATAAAATCTTAGGTGGTGAGCAAAGTTTAGTGAAACGTAATAGGTAGCCTTTCGTGACCCCTTTTCATGGGTAAAAATAGAATCAGATTATGCACATTGGCACTCCGAAGGTGTCTGTATCTCCCTGCATCTCCTGTCGAAGTGCTTCGTAATCCGTGGAATTGTTACAGAGGATTAGTGGGGGATCTTGAAGCGTGGGCTGTGATTGGCTGAGGAATGCCCAATTAACCACTGGATCGTGACCTCGTTTGTATGTAATCTACATTTGAATATTTGTGCGATATTTCCTCTCTAGATCAGTAATGAATCAGGTTCAAATGAGAAGTTGCGTCTTAGTAAATAGTGCTTTGAATTGGAAGGCATGACACTTGTTCAGCATTTCTGCGGTCGAGAAAAGTAGGCATAAAATTGATCTCTGTAGTGTCATATTGAATGCTAATTGAAAAGACAGTGTTATTTCTGTTTTGTATATAACAGTGGAAGTGCTTACACGCTCTTCGTTAATATACTATAAGACATACCTGTAGATTTCTTAATCTGTTAGCATGCAAATGCGATTGTACAACAAACCGTAACCATATTGACGAAATGGAACCACACTTCTAGTGCGTAGGTAAACTTGTTATTGCAGAGTGTTGTTGCATGAATAATGCTAACATTTGCTCAGCTGCATTGGCAATATTTTGTAAGTTAGAGGATTGTGTCTGAAACCTGTTTGCCTTCTTTTCAATGGTTTGGGTAAGTTTGAATTGCAAATCGAATTTCTTTAATGTTTATCTGCCTCCTGGAAGTTAATTTCGTTGGTTTACGACAACAAAACATAAAAGGAGAAAGAGAACGGGAAGAGAAAAGGTTCAGAGAATTTGTCTCTCGTTTCATCTGAGGTAATTTATTATCCTTCAGTACAGCAGATGCATGTATAAATAGCAGTGACGGTATTTATTCAAATCCGCTGCTTTGCGGCGCGATGTTTCGATTAGATAACCTGGTTCCGTAAATAGCGAGATTGATTTATATTGCGTTAAAGTGCTTACGTATGCCCAGGTGGAAAAGATTCATGTATTTATTAATGGAGACGGGTGGGTTTTTATGTTTCACCTATAGACTAAATATATCCTTTTGAAATATAGTTAAAGAGTTCGTTAATTGTTTTCTGCTTAATATTTGACTAATGCGTTTGGTCTTCTCTGTTATGTTAGTAGTAAGTTTTACGTTCTGAAAGTAGGGGATGAATGTTGATTTGTAAAAAAAAAAAAACTTTACATAAAATGCTAGATTGTTTGACGTGTTTCAATGGTCCAATCTACATCATAGACAAATATCTGTCCTTTCAATTTGCATTTATATTACATCTGCCCTATTTGAGATTGTCTCGGTATGTCACTCTTTATGTGTATATATATTTGTGTTCACATGTAAAGGAAATTACATTTACGTTTTGTATATTAATTTTACAATGTTTGCTGAGGAGTAACTGTGTTACAATCTCGGCAGAATCTCGATCTTTGTTTTACCACGTTTCTTTAAAGGTGTCCGCACGGGATAACTAAGTTTCACAATAACGGATTCGATTGTTTATGTTTATGTGAACTGCTCTTCAAATGCTTCACCGAACATTGATCGCCTGAGGACGTGTGGGCATTCTGCGTTCCGGAGAGCCGCTGTGTAAGTTCGTGTCCTAGAAGCAACACTTCAAAGGTATGCTAATGTTCGTCAGAGGCGCTGCTGGTTGCAGACGCGGCCTGCAGTCATTCGAGTAACAGAAAGCCGTCGTTGCGTTGTTTCTGGTCTCATTCTCTAGAAATAATTTGTGCAGTGAAAGGCAAAGTTTGCTTTCTGTCTGTGCTTGCTCTCCTCGCCTCCATTCAAGATTCAGCTTTGTTTTTTGGCAGCCGTTGCATTCCGTGCATGTGCGTCGGAGGAGTCTCAGGGTCAAGGCTATGGTGAGGAGATAACAGCAGCAGAAATCAATACTCAACTTGGGCTGCAGAATCCCGGTCTTCCGCTGACATCATATTAGAACTTTCTCCCGCATCTGTGTCTGGGGTGGTCTTGGGGTTGGTGGTTAATTGAAGCTTTGCTCATTTCTAGCAGTCCAAAACCATATTTATTCATTGAGCTTCTACACATGATCAGATTTTAGGGTTACAGGAAAAATTAGGAGGAGAAAGCCTCAGCACTAAAACTGTTAAATGTGTAAATCCAGCCAATTAGAACCTAAGTCATTTTGCTATTATTTTAGAAGAGGATTCCAGTGTCCTTTTAGTTCTTACCGAAAATTGAAATATAAACCCACGTTTTTATATTGATAGGACATTTTTCTTGCATACTTGTCGCAATAATTCCTTACGATCATTTAAGATCATTGATTGGTATATCGTGAATTCATGTCATTTAAAAATTCTAATATCGGACTCTGAAAGGAATCCGCGATTAAAGTTAAGTATATCTTAGTTTAACCAGACCACTGAGCTGATTAACAGCTCTCCTAGGGCTGGCCCGAAGGATTAGATTTATTTTTACGTGGCTAAGAACCAATTGGTTACCTAGCAACGGGACCTACAGCTTATTGTGGAATCCGAACCACATTGTAGCGAGAAATTAATTTCTATCACCAGAAACAAACTCCTCTTGTTCTTCACTGGCCGGTCGGAGATTCGAACTCGCGACCAACAGAGTGGTAGCTGAGAACGGAACCCGCTCACCAGCGAAGAACTAAATCATTAGGTAGTCAGTAATATTGATTGTGATTTAAATCTGTAAAATTCACGAAATACGAGAGAATTTATTGTTGGTTTTCCCATCGTCATCAGACTTAACGATTTGCAGCTTTCACCTCCAAGCCATTCTAATCCTTCCCTGTTTTTCAGGTTATTCAATACATTATTCGTTTTGTATTATCTTATATATTTTAAATTTTAAATTATATATATATATATATATATATATATATATATATATATAATTTATATATATATATAATTTATATTAATTTTATCACATACACAGTTATTCTGTGCATTAGAAGAATTACTAAAAGGACCTCATTCAAACTGGATGGTATCAAGTGGAGTATTTATTCAGAAAAAGTTACAAGCTTTCTTGGACAAACAGTCCTCATTATCAAGTATCCGTACATTAGATACCATCCAGTTTGAATGAAGTCATTATGCTACAAACGTCCTTTAATATCCAATTCACTCTACCTCGGAAATAATATATTTTCATATATGTTACCGAAGGGAATTTTTTAGTTGATAATAAGTTCGTCGTCCCGTGGGCTCGAACCAACGAAAGACAAGAGGACTCAGGCCAACACATATATATATATATATATATATATATATATATATATATATATATATATATATATATATATATATATATATATATATTATATATATATATATATTATATATATATATATTATATATATATATATATATATATATATATATATATATATATATATATATATATATATATATATATATATATATATATATATATATATATATATATATATATATATATATATATATATATATATATATATATATATATATCTATTAAAAGCAATGTGATTAATGACAATTTATCTAGTTGTAATATTCGTTCCGGTGAAAACAGTGCAACCAAGGAACGTGTCACGTAAATATAGGGCCGTTTTGAACATCTTCGTTCAAGTGAAATTATGTTAAAGGACACTCGGCATACCCTATGCCGAGCCTGCTCTTGGTTTGACTCTCTCATCTCGACCAGGATCCCATACATACACAGACGTTAGCTTCGATTAATGTTTGCTTGGAGCCGACCTAGATAGACTTTTTCTTTTTCCCCATTTACTTTTTCTTTCATTTTATGGCTGTGAGTCATACCGGCCATGTCAGTAAGGCCAGATGTGGAGAAGGTTCTATTTGTGGAATAGGAGTGTAGCAACGGGCGTCATAGATGGGTGTGCTACAAGTTCCTCGTCTCCGATAATCTTTTTCTTGTCTACATTGCTCCGTAGGGAGGTTAGTGCCGCCAGTGCACCTCTCGCTGTGCACTGCAGCCATTACTGAAGGTTCTTTGCAGCGTCCTTTTGGTCCCTAGCTGCAACCCCTTTCATTCCTTTTACTGCACGTCCGTTCGTATTCTCTTCCTTCCATCTCACTTTCCACCCTCTCCTGACAATTCTGTCCTGAAATGGAAGACCGCAGTGTCTGCAAAAATACAAAACTGAGAAAAATAGTAGATACTGCAAATTTCCCTTGCGTTATTGCTGATTTTGCAGATACTGCAAATGGGACCCCTAAATACTCATGGAAAGCATTGAAGAATCATTCTGGAACTGCAGTAACTTGTGTATTAGTGTTTCACGAGCCCAATAGGTGGCATATCTCAATTTCGAAAGTTTTGCAGATACTGCAGTTTTCCATTTTAGGGAAAATTTGTTTCCTAGTGCAGCTGCGAGGCTTTCCTCCTGTTACGCCTCTCAAATCTCTCTCATTGTCAGTTTCCGTTTCAGCGCCGAATGACCTCATAGGTCCCAGCGCTCGGCCTTCTGTTCTGCAGTCTACGCTGCGCTGAGGTATTTGTGTCGTCGTTCTTCAGGTTTCTCAGTAGTTACTAGAAATCAATATGCCGCCACCCCTAAGTTCAAGACGAGTCCGCTTATAAAAGCTGTACGAATAGAATTGCCAACGTCCCGGTCAGCGTTCTGCTGAAGTGAGAGAAAGCGGAGTGGAGCGGCATTTATACACCTTAAATCATTTCATCAGAGAGGTCGGAAACCCGCAGACTGAAACCCATTCAGGAAAAGATGACGATGGTAATGTTGACGATAATGGTGATGGCCTGACCCCGCGACTCAGGAGGTCACTGGGTCATCAACTACTTGAGGATTTCGGGGTCGTGGTGGCATCTTCTAATAATAGCTGCTGCTCTTCTCTTTTTTTATTGCTTTGTAAGACACCCCAGGCAAAATTTGGAGTGTTTCCTCCGCCCAGGGTACATAGTCTCGCTTCCTGTTACCTACAGTGCAGCAGCATAATTCGTTTGTATGAGACTGTCATCTTTAAAGGTAAAGTTTACGCAATGTGTGTTTTGAAATGTATGAAGTTGCAGTAGTTTATTTCTTCTTTCTTGCTCCTCTGGTGTCTGTCTCTCGAGGTGTTCTCTGCTTTCAAGTATGTCTGTCACCTGATGAGGTCTTCATATTTTTTTACCGTTTCTCTAAAATTAATTCCTATATTTTACAGCTGAGAATAACATTTTCATGTCTTAACTCTTATCTCTTTTGTGTGTGTGTGTGTGTGTGTGTGTGTGTGTGTGTGTGTGTGTGTGTGTGTGTGTGTGTGATCTGGAAACGTCGTTGTGTCCTATAATTTATATCGAGTCGGAATCAGATTTCATTCAGATCGTCTTTCCGTCCTGTCTTTAATTCAGGGTTAATGTCTGACGACACTGGGAGTCTGAATTTAAGCAATGATTTTTGTACCCGCTCGGAACGCGCGTGTGCAAAAAAAAAAAAAAAAAAAAGACATCTCTTTGTTCTCCCAGGGGCGACGGGCCCCCTTGTCTCCAACCCGAACTGTTTATAAACAAAGCCATATGCTGTTCCATCTTCGCTGAAACGCTTCCTTGAAAACGTGAATTCCAAAGGATCATTACCTGGTAAATTGTATCCTGCTGGTAGGCTTAAAATAGTGTAGTCGCTGGGAAAGTGAATGACACCTCGAGTAGGCTTAAGGCCCAGAACTTCTTTGTACCTTTCAAGGTAAAAAATTAATGCGGTCAGCAGTTTGCTTAGATAATTTTTCAACTTCTGCTGCTGCTGCTGCACGGAATGAGTTTTTCAGATTCGAGGTAATTTAAGTAAACTTACGAGAACGCGATAACACTGATGTAGGTGTTCTGAGCTTAACTCGTATTTAAGAAAACCTGCCGAAAAAATTCATCTAATTTTAGACATGATTGGTTTTTTCGTTTAGTGCAGACTCTGGGTTCGGCTTGGGCCCTTGTTATCGCTGTTTACTCGAAAAGTGTAAACAGAAGGGTGGAATATGAACAGAGCGTGCGGAAAGATTATTTGTGGGGAAACACGTCTCGAACCTGTGTATTTTTACTGCCGAAGGAAGTTGTTCGGATAAAAGAAAAAAGAAAGGGGGTGAGGGGAAGGTTTGTGTTGCTGGCGTATCTTCCAACGAAGGGTAGAGATACTGAGAGCTTCGTGTTTCTAACACTATGTAAGGAACTCGCTTAAAATTGCCTATGATTATGTTAATAAGCACTTACTGTCCACCCGAGGACAGGACATTAACTTCGTCCCTCGGTGCGTAAGCTAAGGTATTGTTGTTTTGGCTGATATATTTATTTATTTTGTTTCTTTACGCTTTCGAAATAAAATCATGGCTTATAATTTTATATAATTTTGTGGGGTCACGCATACTCCATATTTAATGTTGATTCGTATCAGGTTCTGATTCGTATAGCATTTAGGATGGGAGAAGGACTCAGAATAGATGAAGAAAGGTAGCATAGTGGGAAAAAAAGTCCGGGAGGAGACTATGGAAGCCGTGGTTGGAATGAATGAAGGGATTGTTGAGCCACTTCTCCTATACGGAAGTAAAATGTGGATGTTGGATATGAATGGCAGAAAAAAAAAGTTAAAGCAGTTGAAGTGTCTGTGTAGTGTATGCAGTGAAAGAAGAACTAAAAGTGAGAATTGTAGGCATTGGTAGAAGGTTGGTTAGGTGAAAGAATAAGTCATTCGCTTTAAAATGCTTTGGTCGCGAGGAACGAGTCTGTGAAAGGTATACAATTCGGAAGTGTTACGAGAGAGGAGGAGATGAAGACCTATTATAGAAGGTGCTCCAGAGAGGGAATGAAAAAGGTATTGAAAGGAAGTATCCTAGTATCCAAGTAACCAAGAACGTGCGTGTAAGGTAGAAGTGAATGTCATGTATTTGTGGGGCTCAAGAGTTGCTGATGAGCCTTTTTGTGTAGGAGTATGATGCATATAAACTGTGGATGTTTTCAGCACGGATGATTCATCCACGATTCAGCAGTTAAAGTTAGAATGTCGCTGTGACCTTTTTTTTTTTTAACTATCTGGTAGCTGCTTAATATTAGAAAAAATATTTATAAATAGATGTTGAGAAGTAAGACCTATGTGCTTGTGTACAAAGTACTGCATATCTGAACTTACATTTCCCCTAAAAGCTCTGATGATAAAGGATATCTTATTACCCAGTATTTTTTACCACCCTTAAAATTAACTACAGAATAAGGTTTGTTTCAACAATAAACCCACAGTTATTCCAAACGTTCTTATATATATATATATATATATATATATATATATATATATATATATATATATATATATATATATATATATATATATATATATATATATATATATATACATATATTATATATATATATATATATATATATATATATATATATATATATATATATATATATATATATATATATATATATATATATATATATATAACTTTATCACATACACAATTGTTCTGTGCATTAGTAGAATTACTAAAAGGACCTCATTCAAACTGGATGGTATCTAACGGAGTTTTTTATTCAGGAAAAGTTACAAGCTTTCTTGGACAAACAGTCCACATTATCAAGTATCTGTACCAGTTTGAATGAGGTCCTTTTTTTAATATATATATATATTATATAATATATGTATATATTATATGTGTATGTGTGTGTATGCATGCTTGTTTATGCGGACAGAGAGAGAGAGAGAGAGAGAGAGAACCGGATTGAAGTCCCAGCTGAAGTAGAGAAAGCAGGTTTTAAGTACCGTATGTCAAGAAAGACAAGCCAAAAGAGAAGAAAAGTTGGGTCAGACAGACTTGATAGAGAGTTTCGGCTGCCTCAACACGAAAGACTTCGCCTGTGGAAGAATTGCGTGCATTGCAGAGGTGTTGCTTGAAGTCCCTCTTATGTGGAGGTGAATTTCGCCTGAGCAAGTGGGCATGCGGTTGTTTCATTGATTGCCTTTTATTGATTCTCAACTGCACTGCCGTTGCTCATGTTGTTGCTACGTTGGCTCTGCTGTTGTTCTGGTTGGTGAGTGTTCAACTGCAGTTTTGTTCACGCAGGAATTTTGTGTGGGTTGAACTGCAAGATATTTTGATTGAAGCCATAACAGGGCATTGCTGATTATGGGTTTATCGTCCTGATTTTGTGACAATAAAGGAAGGCATTTGCTTCGCGCACCAAGACAGTGCGGTCTGATTTAAAGGTCTGGCTGCTAGATGATTCGTTATTAGCCTATATTAGTAGGCTAAATATACACAGAAACTAGGCTTTGCCAGAGAAGTGGGTTATTGAAAGAAGGTACCAAAAAAACCGTAATGAGATGAACCGGCGATTACAGGTTCATCCGAATTGTAAAGAAATGAATACGCAAAAATTTACATTGGTATTCGATATCATTTGCAAGCGTTACGGAGAGAATAGTGATGCATTGCTATCAATGCTATTCTCATCTCGCTCTTGTAGTACTTGGATTCGTCTTTTCATGTCAAGGTATACAGATAGCCTACGTGTTTGTTTGCATGGAGGTGTCACTGCGTCTGTTTTATCGTAGACTTTTGTATAGAGGACCAGACACAGCCAATGAATCCTCTTTGGTAAACCAAATTGTATTTTATATTATTTAAAAAGTTTTCTTGAAAGTAATACCTTATCAAAAATGACGTGTACGTTATACATACATAGAGACACATATATTACATATATATATACACATATACTGTGTGTATGTGGTTGTGTGTGTGTGTCTGTGTGTGTGTGTGTAATGCTTGTGGTTTGGTTCATAGCATGTTAGCTGGAGGTGGGGGGGCTTCTATGGCAGTATCATCGTAGCAGTACTGTATACAATAGTCAGATTTCCGGAAGTCAGATTACCACCACCTCTACCACATTATTTTCTCTCTCTCTCTCTCTCTCTCTCTCTCTCTCTCTCTCTCTCTCTCTCTCTCTCTCTCTCTCTCTCTCTCATTCACAATAATGTGCCGTACCCAAATTATTTATGGACCTTTAAAGGCAAGAGCAAAAAATTTTACTTAGTATGATTATATGTAATCTTGTAATTGCTTCCTATTATTATTATTATTATTACAGCAGCTTTTGCTCTTGTTTTTAATACTGTTACGGTCATGGTGTGATACTTAAGCAGCGTATAGTTCTTCGATAAAATTGTTTTTTTATGTTTAGTGATATTGGTTAATGTAGGTGTATGAAACAATAAATTTTCCCCTACCACTAGTGCTTGACGTGATGTGACATACACTTAAACCAACATCCGTATCTTGACACTACGGTAGTGAGGTGAGAAACCAAAGTAGTAGTTGATTTCCCCGTGTAGCGTCTCTTGTTATCCTGTCCACATCAGTGGATTCTCGTTTTTCTATTTCTTACAGGGCCTCAACTGTTGAGAAGCACATTAGCACCATGTCCTCAGATTAATAATTTTTTTATCCAGTACATACTCAATATTCGTATCCATGGAGAAATCATTATTAAACACACACATATATATATATATGTATATGTATATATATATATATATATATATATATATATATATATATATATATATATATATATATATATATATATTAACCTATATGTATAACTGAATCACGAAAATATATTAACATATATACATTAGCCTCGTAAAATAAGTCTAATCCTTCGGGCCAGCCCTAGGAGAGCTGTTAATCAGCTCAGTGGTCTGGTTAAACTAAGGTATACTTTAACGTACTTTTCCTATCGAATCATTTCTAAGAAGTATTGTGAGCTCCGTAAAGAAGAATGTACCCACCATCTCTTTGCGCCCTTGACACATTTGCCGTGGGTTTTATTTTCAACCCACAATAAGCACATATTGTTAATTTCGGTAAATGGAGTCTCCTTTCCTTTGATAAGAGAAACATATAAGCTGATGATACATTGCTCAAGGCTTAAATCAGAGGTATTGTGTTCGAGTCAACACGTGTAATAGAAGGCTTTTGCTGAAACAGAAAATAGTCTCTCTCTCTCTCTCTCTCTCTCTCTCTCTCTCTCTCTCTCTCTCTCTCTCTCTCTCTCTCTCTCTCTCTCTCTCTCTCTCACCTTGAATTGACATTTAGACATAGCCTACTCATCACAGGAGTTTGTAATTGTTCGAATACTAGGTTACTTTTTTCTGGTCTAAAACGAACATT
Organism: Macrobrachium rosenbergii; assembly: GCF_040412425.1. Taxonomy (NCBI): domain Eukaryota; kingdom Metazoa; phylum Arthropoda; class Malacostraca; order Decapoda; family Palaemonidae; genus Macrobrachium; species Macrobrachium rosenbergii. Next base: position 4,505,650 of record NC_089762.1, read on the forward strand.
TTTGGTCTGCCACATCAGCTATATAAATTCTGTCACTGTTAATTTCAAGAACGACTCCTGTAGGCTTACGTAACCTTTCCTAGCTGTTCCTTTCACATTTACGTTGAAAATGTATAAGATAAGTTAATGCTACTTTGTAAAGAAAGAAAAACTAAGTAGCTCTAAAGGATATTTTTTCAGCAAAAGTATTTCCTCTTCACTGGCCACGTCCACTGACATTCGGCAAAAGGCAAAAGGGTAGTGTTGATGTCGATGCATTTAGCAGTAATTAAACCCAATACCAGTATGGACGTCTCATGGATATTGTGTGTCAGACCGTAATTGGTGGTGTACGAATGTACTCCAAGGTTGTCGTGTCATTTAGTTCTCGCCTGGTGGCGATTCGAAGCCATATTTGCCTCATATCTTTTTTATTTTATTCCGAAAAGCTTAAGTGAGTAGTCTGGCTGACCTAACTCCCGCTCGTCAACCAGCCGCATCAACCACCCAACAACCCGCCTCACCCGTTTTTCCAGGCCCGGTACCTCAACCCGAGAGAGACCTCCTTCTTTGCCCCATAACCTGTTCTTCCGTGAAGCTGATTTTCCCTATATCGTTATCTGGTGCATTGTTCCAGATTTCCAATTTGGAAACTTGGTCGCTGGATTCTTACGGGAACTCTTACTTGGTTGCATGGGTATTCTTCAATAATATCAAGTCCGTGTGTTCTTGGCGAAAACGGCGTGTGTGTGTATTAACTAGGCATTTAAGTCGAGACTTCTTTAGGCGTACCGTGTTTCCAAATTTGGCAAGTGCAGGCCATGTTTCTCTCTCTCTCTCTCTCTCTCTCTCTCTCTCTCTCTCTCTCTCTCTCTCTCTCTCTCCTACTCATTAGCTTGACTCCTGTTCAATCCACAGTGCTATCAGCACGTTTTAAGTTTTCAAAGTTGCTTTGTAATTCGTTACCATCAATGGAAAAGGCTGTCTCAAGTTCTTGAAGATTTCTCTTTAACCTACTTTTTAACCGTCGTCTTTGGTGCCTTCTTTAAATCATTAGAGAAATCATGGTGCATTTCGTGCTGTCTGAAGAAAGTCTCATCGATGAATTGCAAAAAAAAAAAATTGAACGCTTTCTTTTAGGGACTTAATCGATGCGTTGCTGTGCGCTCATTTTATCAAGGCGAAGTGCAAGCCTTTCCCAAGAGTTCCTTCCTGGAGGCTATGTCTGGAAGGAGGGAGGGATGGTGACCTCTGCTGGAAAAACCTGCCAGCTTCTTTTGTCGCCAGCAAGTCTGACGACTGCTAATCGCTCGCTTCAATCTTTTTCCCGCGGTTTAGAGCAAGTGTTTCGTTGCTCGTCCTCGGTAATATTTTATTTTTATTTGCATTTGCATTCTGACTTCTTATTTGGAGTGCTTTTCGGTATATTTCCTCTTTGATATTTGATTTTATCGCGTTCATTTCATTTGTTGATGGTCCATATTAATTTTTTTGTGCATTACTTCTGCTTAAATAACCTTGAATAAAACAAAGTGCGGTTTTGACTCTCGATAGTATTTGAATACCAGTAACAAATCTTGGCCTCGAAGTGCCGTGAAAATTACTATTTGACCTAAGCTCATTATTAACCGTAAATTACTGTACAGTTTGACACATGAATAAAATTGGCATTTGAGAAGGGGTTAAGCCCTGTACTAAAGTCTTAAGATAATTTCCAAGACAAACGACTGGAAAGTTATGGCACTGAACGTGTGCTGTCATGGAATTTCAAGGGATGCAGAAGTTAGAATATTAGTAGAAAAATTCCATGTATTCCGGCCTCTTGGGTAATAAAAAAAATACAGCTGATAAATAAGATTAATTTATCGAAAAAATATAACTCAATTACAGTCTCTTAAGAAAAAGTGATAACTGCGCCCGGTGGTAAGTTAACCTTTAGCCTATGTTATGAAAATCTACCGTTTGATTTTCCTGTCAAGTTAATTCCATGAACATTCTCTCTCTCTCTCTCTCTCTCTCTCTCTCTCTCTCTCTCTCTCTCTCTCTCTCCTTGTATGCATGTCTGTATGTATGTATTCCATGAACATTCTCTCTCTCTCTCTCTCTCTCTCTCTCTCCTTGTATGTATGTATGTGTGTGTGTTTGTTAATTGTATATAGCTGGGTTAATGTTGAACAAAGAGGAATTTTGCCACAAACACATCGTAATGTTGCATGGTAGTTAGTGTATCTTAGATTTAAAAAAAAAAATCTCCGATCTCATGAGACAGTATAAAAGTACCTTGTTGTTTTATAGACAAATCTTTTGCCTTGCCTTGTATATATGAGTACGAATAGGTCATCTTGATTTCTCTTATTTGTCATGTATGTCTAGTCGTCAAAGAAATGACTCCTGATGTATTCTCTCTCTCTCTCTCTCTCTCTCTCTCTCTCTCTCTCTCTCTCTCTCTCTCTCTCTCACCTAAACGTTCTTCCTGATATGGCGAGCTGGTGCCCGTGGATAGCGAGTACCTTATTCAGTCCAACTAATGCTCGGTCTTAGTACACGCTGAATGCTAATAGGCGCGTAGGTTTTACGTCTTTCAGGTCTCTCGCAGCAGACTTCCTGATCTTTTAACTACCTACTATGTCTACTTTAGGGCAGATGGGTTAGTGGACCGATCGAAGTCTGAAGGAATCTTCCATCATCAAGTTGCTATAATAAGGGAGAGCGTCTAGGCTATGGTTGTGTGCGATGTGGTACTGTTTGGGCTTCAGTTAGCGCCCGTATATCTCTTCCATGAAAGCGCACTTTTGCAAGGCGGAGGTTTAAGTCCGTCACAGTCGTTGATTTCTTTTCATAGGCGCCGTTCTCTCTCTCTCTCTCTCTCTCTCTCTCTCTCTCTCTCTCTCTCTCTCTCTCTCTCTCTCTCCTTGTCTTCTGGTGGTTTTCTCTGACCCACATCCATTTTGTTGACGTGAGACTCGAAGAGAATTCATTCTCAAATCTTATTTTTCGTTTTCTGTTTACAATTTCTAAATGTGAATGATTAAAAATCTCCATTGAATGTCCTCTAAAAGCGAGTTCGTGTTTGCGCTCTTAAAATGCATCATCAGTTATTCTTACCCGGAGTGTGAAATGCGTGGAATGATCACTTGGATAGAAGTGAAATGCAGTGAAAGCAATTGAAAATTGCCGTTTGCTTTGTATTTCTTCCATCATCACTCGCGCTCTTTAGCTTAGGAAGTCAATTACAGGCAAAGAAACGTGCTGGCTTTCACGGTCAAATATTTATATGGCGTCTTGTTACGGCAAAACAGATTTTTTATCTTATTATTTGCAAAAAAAAAAAAATTTCTATTAACGTGTCATTATCCAATAAAAACCTTCTGATAAACAACTAGTTAATTATGGATTAACCATGGCGTGTCGCTGGTTCCAAACAATTGACTTGTGATGACAAGTGATATTCTCAGAGAACAATTTGCTGGGGAAGAATTCCATTAAAAAAAGAATAAGAGATGAACCAAGTAATGCGCTGTGTGTGTGTGTGTGTGTGTGTGTGTGTGTGTGTGTGGTGGGGAGGGAGGAAGGGAATGGCGGGGGCGGGGGGGGCGATGCTCGATCCATCTCTACGCAGGCACCTTTTTTTAGTTGCTTATTTTTTCTGTGTTCTGCCTATACGGCCATAAGCGCGAGGGTGAAGCGTATATGGTCCTCAAGGTTGAATTTTACGATCGTTGGATCTCCCTGCCGTCTCCTGGTGAGGCGGCGGCGGCGGCGGTGGTGGTGGTGGTAGTCAAGAGGGTTGAAGTGGTTCTCAGATACTGCGGATTTCGATGCTGTGTTTTTAGTTCTCAGTTGTACTGTCTTTTCTTTCTGTAGCTGTCAATTGCACCGATGGCTGTGTCTCTGATGTGGTAAATGGCAGTTGTGTTGTTTGAAGTGAAACTCTCTCTCTCTCTCTCTCTCTCTCTCTCTCTCTCTCTCTCTCTCTCTCTCTCTCTCTCTGCAAGATTGTACGTTAAGATCTTTTAGATTTGCTATCACAAAAGTTTTCTAAGAATCATAGAAACCCCCTCTAATAACTCCTCTGAAAATCAGTGAATGAAGACGCCTTTGATTTCATTAAGAATGCTAATAATTTTTTACATGAAATTTACGTCTGGACGCATTCATTCATTAGCGCTTACAGTAAAGTTTTGCTAGTTATAATCTCTGACGTGGTTCTTAACTTTTAGTCCCGATGCAGCAGTAGTTTAGAAAAGTTAGCAAACATTGCGACAGGACTTAAATATTGGAGGTGCTTTCCTTCCAAGTAAGTTTTTTTTTTTTTACAGTAAGTCAAAACTTGTTCAAGTTTTTTTATTCGTTTGTTTTTTTTTACAATCTGAGTCAAGACTTGTTTAAGTTCTTTTGCAGTCAAAGTCAAGACTTGTTCTCGTTCGCATACGCGATTTCCTATAAGGTTAGGCTTGTTGTTTCCTTTTAAGCCGAAAATATATCATTGTGGCCCGTAACCTCTGCTGTCTTGTGTAACAAGCAGACGGGAATGTGAAGAGTGTTAACACGGAAACCTCCTCTGCTTGAGCTTATCGGTCCCTCTGGGACGATTGTTTAATCTCGTAGTCAAAGGTTGACCCCAGAAGGAGAATACATTAGCATAAAGTTCTTTCGTAAGAGAAGAGGAGATAATAGAACTAGGGTTTGGAAGATTAGCTGATAAGTCTTCGGATGCTCCTCTTAGAATGGAAACACGCTGGGAAGAAACAGAGGAATCCAACTGGATTTTACAGTGTTTTGATGGTAGTTAGAGGCAATGTTTTAGGTGGGAATAATTCTCTTTACAGCCTTCAAACTTGTACACTAATATGTCATTTGTGCATAAACAGTTTTCATGTGCGTGATATGTAATAATGTACTAATCAGTATGTGTGATCGTGCGAACATACGCTATCACTTTAATGTTGTTATTCAGAATGAGGATACGAGTTAATGATCTGAATCCCAAGGTAATATACTAATTAAGAATTTACTGAACCGAGAGATTTTCTGTACCTTGAAGAAAATCACCGACAGATTTTAATTTTGCCTTCATAGATGTTTCATCACCCAATTTCCTGGATTTTAGAGTTGTTGCAGATGTTATAAAGCGAATGTTGCAGATGTTATAAAGCGAATATTATTTCTTGCCCATCGAGTAGAATAATATACTCGTACTGCAATAATAACGAACAGCTTTCTTATCAAGACAAATGACCAAAGTTGATTTCAGGTGAAAAACTGAGACAGGGCGAACCGCAAAGAGGTCATTGAAGGAGAGAGCGAGTCGCTCGTGGCTTTTATGTGATAACAAAGAATGGGACCCTGATAATTTTGGAATGGGGCGTGAGACTGATGTCTGCCTTATTTGGAAAGGAGACCAAAAGAACAGATATTCTTCCTCTGTCTATGAAACTTTTTCAGTCGTATTCTTCTTGCCTTTAGGTTGTCGGAAACTTTCAAGGTTTCTGTGAAACACCAGACTTTCGACAGTTTTTTCTTTCCTCTGTTGTGATTTTGTGAATTGATAATTAGGTATTTGCAAGTATTTTGGAAGCCTTCTGTCACCCTGAATAGATGTATGGGTGTGTGTGTGTGTGTGTGTGTGTGTGTGTGTGTGTGTATATATATATATATATATATATATATATATATATATATATATATATATATATATATACACACATAGCCCACACACACATTTATGCATGCATACGTAAGCACAATTTTTAGAGATATTATGACAACAGAGAAAAAAAAATCTTCCATTAAGAAGCTGGCCTTCAGATTACAGAAATTGCGTCTTAGGGATAAATGCAACTGCAACTAATGTCGTGTGTTTATGAGGAGGTGCATTCGTTGGACCTGGCGTGTGGGTGTGTGGGCTGTTCGCGACGGGTCCCCGGGGAGTGGAAGGGGTTTGGTCGAGGGTAAGATAGAAGAAGAAGAAGAAGAAGCAGAAGAAAAAGAAGAGGAGGAGTGGGTGTGGAAAGTCGCGAAGAGGAACCGAATCTATATAAAGTGGTGACGAAACATGTCTGACATTTTCTTCGCATTAACCCCGAAAGGCAACTTCGAGCCAGGCTCATTACTTTGCTTGAGTCTCTGCAGTTCACGGCTTCTTGATTTTCTCTTTTCTCGTTAATGTTGTCGGGGGACCTGGTTTGCAACGGGGGTTTCTTGTCGGCGATGGTGACCTTCTCTTTTCCTGGTTTTTCCCTACACACCAGCGTGAAGAATTACTAACGATAAGCAGGATTACTTTCCAGAATATCAGTACTCAGGTTTTTATGCGCACGAATTGGTTGCTTTTATTTTGCTGCTGAACATCTTTTGATAGTTTTGGTAATTTGTCAGAGTCCCACGGCAAGATTGTGCTAAATAGAAACCAAGATTTTCTATTTTGTATTTTTATTGTACCGGGGATTTAAACAAGTGTTTCAACCCCTGTAATTAGAGCACCGCTGGATTTGGTACACACGATTGAGATACAACGCTCGTCGTTGCTGCTGGCGCAGATTTCAGGAGCTGCAGGTGGAGAAAATCTAGTGGATCTCGGAGTTTCTTTCGCTGTTTCACTGTTTTCTCAGTAGCCTCAGGTCACTTCAGCCCCGGTAATATATTTCCAGCAAGTCCCGATCTGCTCTTAATAATTGAGTTTTGTTCCTCGAAAGTTTTATTTTTCGCAGGAAGTTTTCACCTTTTCATGAGGCTTTTGGAGAGTTACTGAATTTCAATTGCCTGGGGGATATTTAACTGTATTAATTGGTAATTTCGAATTGTGTACTGGCTCTTGCTCCTCGTAAAGGAAAATCTAACGGGATATTGTCTGGTTGGAGGTGACCGCCACAATAGTGGAAGTTTTGGGTGGTTGGTAGAGATGGGTTTGGGGGGAGACCGGCGACTGAGTGTAAGGGTGGCTGGGTGGCGGCGGCGGCGGCGGCGGCGGTGGGGGCGGGGCATTAAACAACGGGCAACGACGTAGCTGTGCCCTTAGGAAGAAGTTCCGTGTGCCCAGGTTGCCGTTAAGCCAAGTTCTCCCCGGTCACAGTTGAGTACTGTGTGTGTGTGTATGTGATTGTTATTATTCATACTCAGGCATATAATACACACTGAAGTAACAGGTAAACGTATATTTAGGAAAGATGCTGAGTAATGCTTTTGATAAATGTATTTTTTTTAACTAGCTTAACTTTCCTGTACTGGGTTTTTCAACTAGCTTAACTTTCCTGTACTGGTTTTTACCGGTTTTTTCAACTAGCTTAACTTTCCTGTACTGGTTTTTTCAAACTAGGGTAACTTTTCTGTACTGGGTACAGTACAGAAGGTACCTGCACTACATAATTCCATGCACATCCGACTTGGTCTACTTTTCTTGGGATTCCTGAGCCGGCATTCCTTGCCATATAGGTTGCTTGAATACGTGATGGGATGCAAATGCTTTCATAGGAATTCCATCATTTGGTATTGCAGTCGTGGATTTTTGCTTTTAATTTTCCTCATTATCAGACACGGATTTCTGAATCTGTACGCAGATGTTCTCGGCTTTTAAATTTTCCTCAGTTCTCTACTCCTTTCTCTATTTTTTCTTCGGTAGTAACTTGTAAAAAACAGTCATTCAAGCTCGAATTTTCTTTTCGAATTAAGTCTCCTAAATTAATGAGGGGACATGTCTCGTCCCATGAATAGCGTCTTCTTTACTATTGGGACACCACGTGTGGAAACGCTGGCATAAGAAGAAGAGGTTTCTCCTTTATTGGGGCCTGCGAGCGCTAGAAAATGTAAAACTTTCCGGAAGGCGGCTGTGGGAAACGCGTTATCACCGAAGATCTACGCCTTGTGAAAGTGTCGCTCTGTCGTTTGTTTCCCAAGTGTCGCTGTGAGGTAATGTGTCGTGAGTGTTTCGCTTTCTTTCGTTATCTCTCGAGATTATCTCTTTGTGCGGGGCTCTTATCGGTTCCGTTTTATATCGCCGCGTTTTGTAATAATTATACCATTTGGAAATCCGTTTTACTTTCTAAGTTTGTCTATATTGCCAGGCTTAAAGGAGTTAAGTGACATACATGTACGAAAGAGAGCTCAAGCTGCGACTAATGATCTCATATTAAAAAAAGACAAATGACATGCGGTATAATTATATCCATGGCTTTCCTTCAAGCTTTAGAAGCCGTTGCAAATCTTTCTCAATTTTTCCGCCGAAAGCTGGTCTACAGGCAACCCGAAAGCTTGCGGCAGATTTCCCGCCATTATAACCTGTGTGTGTGTGTGTCTGTCTGTATGTGTGTGTGAACATTCAACATGTGGTACCCCCTGAGGGATGATTTGGATGTTGATGGAGTTGGGGGGGCTGGGGAGACCTCGGCAAGGCAACCCCTGCCTTGGGCACAAAGGAAATGAGGCTGGTTTTCCTTCGCCATAGGGGAAAACATGTGCTCTCTGGAAGCCGGACCCCTTAAGGTCTGCTGCCTCCCCACATGCTTTTTGCTACTCTTGTTACCTGGGAGTTGTGTTATAATGCAAACGCAGCTAAAGTTCAATGCATTATTCGTAAAAGCCACTGGAACTCGTCGTTTCGAACTTTCCCCTCAGTCTTCAACCTTCCAGGCGTGAATGTCAGTGGATCAGTGACGTCTTCAATTTTAGATAGAGTAAATCATTGTTCTGGTTAATTGCTCCCTCACCCACCAACCCCCACCCACCCACCCACCCGCCAGCCACGTCCGCTGCTTCGTATCTCTAGAACAATAAGCTGTTAAAGTCGAAGACTCGAGAAGAGGAAGTTCTTCCGATCATTTGGGAGGATGGAAGGCCGCGTCATGACCGTATTTCGGATAGGGTTACCCCAGGACCACGGCACCCAGTGTGTGGGTCCAGGGGTTACCGGAAGTAGTATTGTGGGTTAATGTGTATCAGAGCGTGTTCGTATAAAACACTGAGTACACTGGAGAACGGTGATTTGTAACAAGGAAGATAATTTTGGACACGTTATTTTTTTTATGAAATCCACATGTAAAGACGAGAAATCTCGTACTGCTGATGTGATTCGCTCTCAGGGGAGTAAATAAACTAAAAATCTACAAAGTCAGATTCATTCTGATTAAACACAATTTTTGGCTAACAGTTCTGTTAAGGGCCTGTGTATATCATCTCCCGCAATAGATGATATCAGCATATGTTTCTTCTTATTGTTTCCATACAATTATATTTTCTTTTATTGGTACAAAAGATACTCATTTTCTGGAAGGTGAGCAAAAGTTCACACACACACACACACACACACACACACACACTATATAGCGTAAGTGTACACAAGAAAATAAGCCTGCTAAATGAACCTCGTAGAGCACAAAATTCTCTCTACCAGCGTTTTGTAAGATTTTTAAACCCATTTATCTGAGCCATAGGTAGCCGTTAACTGCCGTGGGAATAACATGAACACCGTTTTGTGTCCCCGCCTTGCCCCTCGGGTGAAATGCCAAGCATTCTTTGCTGAGGAGAAAAACAACCATCGGCGTCGTCCAGTGATAATCTACTTGAGATCTTGAATACCAAGTGACTTTTAGTAGGCTTTCATTTGTGATTCTTCACTTGCACGATATTAGGTTTCAGTACATTTGGTTTTTATGTTTGGTTGTCTTTCGAGATGTGTCTGGGATTTGTATAAAAAAAAAGCAAAGCCTCACAAATTTACCTTCAAAGAGATGGCAACAAGTCAAAGAATGGTCTGGCCCATGTCTTGATTTTATGTGTAAGTAAATTATAAAATAGATATTCAAAAGAACCAAACTGCACACTTGTTGGCACGCGTATGTATGCCGCACGCATATTAAGATAAAAACTTGACGTATTTTAAGTTAATTTTCTTTGCATAGTGGAGCCTAAAAACTCATAATTATTTTATTACTGGTGCTCTGTCTAGAACACGATTGGTAAACATAAAAAGCTAAATATCAGTAACTGAAGTGAGATAAATACCTGTTAGTTGTACAAAAGAGTAGAGTAACGTGTAAAGATGGATACAGTTAAAGGGTTAGCATACGGGAAGTCGAGTCTCTTGTTATATGAATTAGTGAAGGGTACGGACCACATTCCGTGTTGTTATGAGAAGTGACGAGACACTACAGCCAAAATGTGGAATCACCTTTCTAATTGAGAAATTGCACCAGCGATTTTCGTCGACTTCAGTTCGAGTGTGTGTGTTCAACTTTGTCAATATCATTACGGTTTATTTGTTGATAAGAATGACTAGCCTTTATCAATTATAGCTTTATGAATTACAGAAAGTTTCCTTAAGTCATAAGATACTTTCTGTAAAATTTAGGAAATATTTCAAATACTGGAGATCAATAAATTCATCGTCATGCATAATTTGATAAAGTAAAGTACTTCCGTACAGCATGGCGGAAAAAACACTTGCTGAAATATTATAGGACCTTTCTCTAATGGGTTCTTGTTTTGGGGGACGTTTTTTGCCCGTGACCTTGGGAGCAGTGAGACGCAAAGCCAAGAGCTCTAAGCTTGTTTATCCCATTGCGTCACAGTTTGCTTATTGACATCATTCTCGCTGTTGTGTTTGTTTTTGTACAGATTGACGGTCACGATTGGAAGGTTTTTGTATATATTGCTTTTATACTGTGTGTGAGACGTGGCAGTCAGGGAATTATTTTGTTGTTCGGGAAATTAATATTTTGTTCCATTATTTACTGAAGCTTGACCTCCATGTTTTGAATCGAGCTGTTGTTTCATGTGACTCGTGGGTAGTAATTTACATTAGCGTAGAATATTTTGTTTGTATGTATGTATATTCCATGTGTGTGTGTGTATGTATGTATATGTATATGTGTGTATATATATATATATATATATATATATATATATATATATATATATATATATATATATATATATATATATATATATATATATATATATATATATATATATATATATATATATATATATATATATATATATATATAATATATATACATATATATATATATATATATATATATATATATATATATATATATATATGTGTATATATATATATATATATATATGTATATATATATATATACATATATACATACACACACATACACACATACATACATATTCCGTAAACTTGTGTAATTCTCATGGGACTGAAAAACTCCTTTCCTTTGCAGACCCGGTGAAGGCAGCGCGCCCAGGAGGACCGACAAGCGGGGGGCCGCGCGGGCCGCACCTTGGCGGGCATGGCGGCGGCAACGGAGGCGCCCCGGGGCAGCAGGAGCGGCAGCAGCACCCGGTGCCGCACGCCGAACAGCTACGCCGCCTGGATGCCGAGCTGACGGCGAGGGCGACCGAGCTGAAGGTGGCACGGACGGAGAAGGACCTCGTCGAGAGGAGAGTCGAAGCTCTGACCGTCCTCATTCACCATCTCACCAATCACGTGAGTCGATCTCGTGGAGTCTCGTACTTCGGCTATTATTATTATTATTATTATTATTATTATTATTATTATTATTATTATTATTCATAGAAATGTCATGATAGCATGTGTCAATTAAATGGTGAACACGTCGACATTGGTGTAGATGTAACTATATGTATTTTAGAAATATATATACAAAAGTGAGCTTTGAGCTTTCGAGAACCTGCTCGAGTCTCCTTCTCAGGCGAGCAGGTTCTCGAAATATATATATATATATATATATATATATATATATATATATATATATATATATATATATATATATATATATATATATATATATATATATATATATGAATATATATATTTGCATCTACACCACTGTCGATTTCTTCGTTATTATTATTGTTGTTGTTGTTGTTGTTTTAAAAAGAGATATTTTGATATATTGTCTAGATTGTAAAAAATTAGCAAACGGATTTAATCATAACAGTAAACACCGCTATTGGTGGTTGTTGAATGCTGACGATCATTACCACTTATATAGAAATGCTCCACCTCACCTCGAGGACTTTCAGAAATTAGAAGAATTAATTTTACACGGCGCCTCTTTTGCCCTTCTGACCCCTCGGTAATGTCAGAGGTAAAAGCTCGGTTTCCCTGTAACGTCCTGCTGACATCATCCCCAAAAGCAGAACGGCAGAACGGCGCAGAGGGATGGCAAGTGAAAACTGCCCTCTCCTCTGTCTTGCTCGTATGGGATGCCCTCATTCTCCAGTCAGTCAGGTGTTCGAAGTTGGTTCATGCCTATTTTACTTGTTCTCTCTCTCACACACACACACACACACACACACACACACACACCGTTCCTACTTATTGTAAATTCGAGAAATTTCTCTTGGAGGTTTTTCATAAAATAACCTTCATACGGATTGAACGACTCAGGATAAAATAAATTTATGAACAATAATTGAAGCCGGTTCAAACACGTGTATTGTAATGCATCATATGTAGGAATTCATTGTCTGTGTAAAGGTCTACGTAATTGGTTTTCTACCTCACCGTTCACCAAAGATTTCTGAATATATTTATATGCTGATTAACACCCAAGGTTGTTGTGGTTTTATTTCAGCGACCGAGAAACCTTTTTAACCTTGAGTTCCCTCGTGTTAAGGTACCAGGGAGTTTTCTTAGTAAAACCATACACGGAAGCATTTCCTATACGTTCAAGATGGGGTTCGTAAAAGATGAAAAGTGTTTACAGTGGAATATTCCCATCTTGTAAAATATTTGTTTAAACTGTCGTTAAGATCGAGAAGTGGCTTAGACTTAATGTGAATACTTAAGTGTTTGTTTGTAGGCGTATAAATTTATTTACGTTTTGATGTGAATGGCGATTATATGATTTTAAAGTGTCGTCTCTTATTTTGCTTTCGAATGATCCCAAGAGTAGCACTAAGCCAAAGTTGCGATATAGCCACCATAGTATAACATAATGAATGTTTACAAATGGTTTACGAATCCGTGCTATTACTAGGATGTGTTATGTGTCAGTCAAATGTCATTTACTTTGAAAGAATAACCAGTGTGTTCATGAGCTTACGTTATCAGTGAAGACACGGTTTTCAGGTACTAGGAGATTCTTGTCCGTAGCGACTTTGTTTCTCGCCATTCTCAGGTGCAGAATCGTGGTCTGGCAGCATAGTGGTATAGAATTGCATTATTCTTAACACTCGTTAACAGTACGTACCATTATCAGTCTTTCCAAAAACACTGTACCGTAATGTTTTTTTCTGAACCCGTTGTTATCACAACGTCAGCCCCAGCAGACGAAGGTCCTGGATGGAACCTTCCTCTGGCGTCATTTATATTTTGGGCACGTTGAAGCATCCTGACAGAGAATACTTACTCCCCTCTTGGTACTCCTGGGCTCCCCTTCCCAATGGGGCATTCAGAAAAGGTTCGAATATCCGCCATGTCCTATAGAGTGGTGTCTCTTACGTCAAGATTATATGAAAGTCTGATGACGGGATACTGGTTCCACTGACCCCGATACAGTGGGCAGCATTTTCAAAGGGAGTCTGGGTCTGTTCTGAGTGGAATTTTTCTTGCTTTGTTATTTTTAAAGTTCTCATCAACTTGGTGAAGTCTATTGCTTTTTCCGTATATTATTATTATTATTATTATTATTATTATTATTATTATTATTATTATTATTATTATTATTATTATGTTACATCAGGAAAGACATCCTGTGTAAATGCAAGTTGATTATACGGTAGAATTATCGGGAGTGGAAAAGACTCACTTCTAAAACATTCTGTATCTTTTATTTTTTTTCATTGTTATTAAAGGTTAATCAGAATGCTCGAACATCATTAGGAATAAGCCAAGTAAGGCTATTACAAACGCGGCTTTCACGGCCTAGAATGCCTTCTGTGAAAAGAGTTCGAATAGAATAAAAAGTCGGAAGTCGCTGGCCTTCGGAACTTGAGAACCGAAATTATAATGAATTTTGAATGAGATGTGCCATTAAAATCACTGGTAGTACAGATGAGTGAAAGAAAGCACGAAAGAAAGGAGGACATTGTTTCAAGTTCAAAATAAACTAATTAATTTTGCTAGAGCAAAACTTAAACCTTCGTAGTGGACACACAAAACCGCTTGCTTTGTGCGGTATTTATTTCAGTGAGGTCTCTGTAAATCACTACAATGCCAATTGTGGGGTTAGAAAAGCAATCAGCATATTGTGCAGAATGACAAATATTGACTTTTATGTTATTGCTAATACTGTAGATTTAGAACCGCATTATTACTTGATGTCATTGTACAGAAATGATTACAACTGATGTCTGAGTGTTAACGTTCTACCTCTGAAATTCATTCATTCATTCGGCTTCATTATCTTCCACCATAGCATCAAGTAAGGCAACCCAAATTCCATTCGGGTATGTATTAGAATACAGTCCACGGCAGGTATAAAGGCACAGCCTGAATCCCTGATAGTCTTTTGTCTTAAGAGGGGAAAAAACGAAAACCCACTGAGAGGCATCGAGTGTCCTTGACCGTCCCCACGGAGACCATTTCATGAAGGGAGTTGTCGAGCGAGAGATGTGTTTGACTGATTGCGATGCCAGGCAGGTTGTTTGGCCATTCACTTCTGAGGGACGCACCTGACTTGAACAGATTAAAAACGCCGCTCATTTTCTACTCTTTTATAATTTATTGGAAATCATTATGTGGGATTTTAAACCTGAGGGTTTAGAAGATGCAAAATTAATGTCAAGGCTGGAATCAGTAATTCTATTTTTGTTGTTCCGGTGCCTTAAAAAAAGTTTGGCGCAGGACCTTCTCCGCCCCTAAATAAATGCTGTATTCCAAAATGTTCAAGTGGGTCATATAAACGGTTGGTAGTAAAATTATGAAAACAGACATTCTTGTCAATCGATTTTGTCTTTAATCATTTTCAAACTTCCTGCGATGAGATTTTTTATTTTATTATATTAGGTAAAACATGGCATAGATTAAAAATCCCCCATGAAGTGGCCTTTACATTTTAAACATTGGACTTGGAAAAAAATCTAAATTCCGGGATGCCAAATTATGCTTGTTTGTATCTACGATTGTTGGGCTTAGTCAAAAGTATATTTTTACCAATCTCCAGTTTACTGTATCTAAGAAAGCAATGAGCATACTATCATATCTGCAAGCTCGATATAAATCATCATTGACTTGAACCAAACCAAGCGCTCAAGAAATTGTAGTGGGTTTTCGTTAGATAAGTATTGTAAAATATTTAAAATTTAATCTCCACAAAAATCTAAGTTTCTCATTCCAGTAAATTTAATGTTTTAAACCCTTGTTCACTTGCCAATTTTAGTCTGTCAGGAACAATTTTTAATCAACGATTTTTTCCTGGCACGCGCTGAAAACCCTGGGTCGATATGCCAGTCAGTGATGCCAGGCATAGTTCGGGCATGAAACAAACTTTGCCTACACTGCTGCCGCCTCATTCAGCCTGTTAACAGGATGCCCGTAGGCAACTGGGCAATATTCTCACATAACAGGATTCCACGGCCTGTTAATTTTTTATCTAGTAGAGAGTGAGGGACTTCAAAAAACACCTTTCGAGTTCCAAATATAAATTAACGATGTATTTAAGTGAAATCAAACCCTCTTAGAAATTGTGACGGTTTCCTTATACTTAAATGCCAAGAACATATAAAAGAGAGAGAGAGAGAGAGAGAGAGAGAGAGAGAGAGAGAGAGAGAGAGAGGAAACGAGTAGTTCGCGGTTGTCAAACTGGTATGTTGTCCTTGGGCGCTATGCCCATGGATTCCTTACAAGGAGAGGCCTAGCCCTTTTCCTGTACGAGAAATCCTCGTTGGGCAGAAGAGAGAGAGAGAGAGAGATGAGAGCACAATTTACCTATTTATACGGCTGTTGCCGTCAGAAAGGGGGGGACGTGGGATGAGAAAGTTAAAACGAGGCCCCCCTCAATTCTAAACTTGAACGCTAGTTGTTATGCGCCATTTAAATTTCCCTCAGAATCCCTGACCAGCTCCTTTGGGTGCATTGAAACACCGATCTTGTTCGACTCCTCTGTCACGGATGGGTCTCGTGCGAGATCACGAACGTCATTCGTTTTCCTGTTGCGCAAAGAATGGGCATCGTTGTGCGAATTATCAAGAGGACACGATCCTCGCAGCAAAACGAGAATGGTTTCTACTCCCCAGCTGACCCAGTCATTCGTGTTCGAACACATCAGACACCCTTGTTGGTATGTGTTAGACACAAAGCATGAGAACAAGTGAAGAGAATTTCAAATTCAAAACAGGGTCAGTTGCCGTTGGAGCACCAAACAACGAGCGTGACGAGTCTTAAATGAATAGCATCTGTTCTGCCAGCGAGAGAGAGAGAGAGAGAGAGAGAGAGAATGAAATATGAATCTCGGTTGATATGCTTGGCGCACACGTGCGTGCGCCAACTGGTTTTTTTTTTATACTTGAAAACTGTGCTGACAGTCAAACTGGGATGAACTGTCGGGAGACACCTTGTTAAGAAATGTTCTTTGTCAGAGTGAATGGAGGACATTTTAAAAGTTAAACTTGAAGGTATTATGAGGGTTAGACTCAAACTAGCCACCAAAGAGCGCGAAGTCATTTTAACCTTATTCCAGCAGAGTGACCAGGAAATGGGTAGTTCAGGCCATTTGTGGGGTACTCATAACTTCAACTGTTCCTCCACTTCATACTCCCCGACATTATTATCAACCTCCGGTTTCTCTTCGCAACCCCCATTGTTTGTGTCTAGGTACTCACGTAGTAGTTTTTTCTTGCGTAGTGACAGATTTCCATAGGTTTGTTTACTTGGCTTTCAAGTTCTCGCCGAGAAGTTTTTTTTTATATTTATTCTTAGCTCTGAGCCTGTTAATAATGGGTATTTCTTGAGCAAGTCGCAAGGAGTCTGGAAAAGCTGTCGCACTTACCTGTTTCAACATTCATCCAATTAGCAGCAAAACTCTTACAGTTGCATTTGAATTTAACCAGTTTCCAGAAATAACTTGAAAACTTTGTTTTGTGGGTAGTCTAAAATCATTTTGTTAATAATATTCTGACATCATAGTTCGTTTGACGATCTCAAGCATGGTATCTGATTCCCTGCTGAAAAAATGCACTCGTTACCTCTTCTCTAACTACATTTTGTCTTATTCACGATGCAAAGCATTATGAAGCATGAATTCTTCATACTGGTTTTTTGTTTTTGTCACATTCAGATTTAAAACTGGCATTTTATGGTAACTAATAGTTTGCAGTTCTTTCAACTACCAAGGTATTTTTGTCTCATTAAATCATAAATCCGTGAAAAATAACAAACCTCGTTAGGTGAACTGCACGGAAAGCCACAGTATGGTGTGTATATGCTACGGGGACCCTTAATGCTTTAGCAGGAAGAGACTATCTGTGTATAGAGGCTTGCTATTGGGGAGGAAGCACGCAGGGGTCGGGGACCGGGACACTAAGGGATTGGGGGTTTCGTGTATAGCATTGTTGAACTATTGGGGATATAAAACGCAGGGCGCGTCCTCTATCGAGATTCTGGCCATTGGCTCTTGCTTATGTCCATGGCATTATTTCCTTTATTGGGACAGTGTCTCACTGCATATACGGTTAGTGGGTTTCGCCATCGCTACCCTTGGTACAGCGCACCTGTGGTTGTCGCTGACTTTATACTCTGCTGAGAATGACAGACTCTGATGCGTGTTTTGTAATCATTTCAGAATCTTAGAGTGCCGTTCAGCAGTTTGAATGTGTGACAGACGGAGGAAGTTGTAAGTCACACAACCCTCTCTCTCTCTCTCTCTCTCTTTCGTACGCAGACGGGCAGCGTGGGTGTGAAACTTTAGTTACGTCATAATTTGTTCGAGGTCGAAGTTCATTAAAGATACGTTGTAATACTTGCTGCTGAAAAATAACTGTTATCGTTGTTATTAGTATTACTCAAGTTTTCAGTAAATTTCTCAACAATATACTGTAATTAACGTTAAGGAACAGAATTTCGCAACTGAACTCTTACAGGTGATCAAAACACAAGAAACAAATGTTGAGGTAGAGATTGCAGAATGGGACTACCATAAAAAAAAAGTTGCAATAAGTCGCTTTCGGACGAGTACTTGATGCCATATCAGAGTGGTGCCCTGGAGATGAGCTCAATGTAACAGTGCAGAAGAATCATATATACCTGGCTATTGCCGACTTCGCTGTCTTTCAGGCCAGAGACCAGCACATCCTCAGTTAGTTACGTGATCACTTTTATCACAGCCACGCACACAAACTTTACATTTCCACTTCTTCGTTTATTTTAATGAAAGAGTTCTCTTCCTAATACCGTTCAACGATTTTTTCTGTGTGAGAATTTGTATTGTCACCTACTTCCTAAAAGCTGTTTACCAAATATAAACGAAGTATGGGTTTGGCCGGAAGCTGGATAGACTCATTTTCGATCAGTGGGCGAATTAAGATAAATTTTAATTGACAATTATGATAGCCGTTTTTTATTTATTTGTTTTGCAATTTGGGTCTTCTTTTCCAGCTCTTAGCATTTATGGGAGCCTAGTAAAGGCTTTTACGGATTGTATTTCCTAAATTTATTTGTCTGCCGGTGTAGAAAAGTAAGAAGTGAACTTTCATTTTAGTAGTCGTCAGCTCACAGTCAAGTTTATATTATTGCTTAGATGCCACTTTTCATGATAAAAAAAATCGACTCATAATTGTAAAATGTTATTCAGGTGCAGTTTTTTTAATCGTTTGATAAAATCAAGACCCCCTTAATCGTGATTTTTCGGCTTACTTTATCATATGATTCTTGACGAATGTATTGGAATGTGAATGTAGGTGTAAATTAACGAAGCACAGTTTTTTATCTTTAATCTTATGAAAGCGAAGCTTGATACCAATGCAATCAGACATGCAGTTTATTAGATTCGTGCGTTGATCCGTTTTTGGAAATCGTTAAGTAAATACATCCTCTACGTTTAGTGAATGAAATTAAATGGTGCAGCCCCTAACGAAATCATTTCATCTGCGTATGCCAGTTGAAAGGGAAACACCGTATCTGCCTCATCTTGAATATCCCTGCCATCTTGATATACTGACTTAATAAATTGTTTTCAATAACTTTTATATACACTGAGCCCGCCATATATCAGGCTGTATTTGAGACTGAAGAGGCTGCTTCCTCCTGAGACAATTAATCTGTTGTGCTGTCCTCACAAGACACTAGACTGTGTTCCCACCTTCCGCCTAAAACAACAACGTGAGTTGAAAAGCTACACGAGATTTTCAAACAGAGGCCCTCTATATTAATCGCCTACGGATTCGGACGAGTGGCATTAGTACAGTGACGGGGAGAGAGAGAGAGAGAGAGAGAGAGAGAGAGAGAGAGAGAGAGAGAGAGAGCATACCGCTGGGTGTTGACGAGGACACCAGTTTGCTTTCTTACGTCCTTTACAGTTGTTAGTGTCTCTCAATGTAATAAGAGACTCTGGCCTGGAAGCACCAGACCTTAGTGCTTTATTTGACATGTGTTGATTGAAAGCATTATCTCTTAGTAACAGGTGATGAAGATATTTTTCGATGACAGCATAAGGCACAGACAGGTGTGTTAAAGCAATGATGTTAGACTTAGAGGCATGAATTTCTTGCAAATATTGCCAAACTGCATCATGGCATAAATGCGTTAAATGTTAAGGTAAAAATTTACTGATTTTTCTAGCGTCTTGGTAAAAGTAGCCGTTATGTAAAGCAACTTGAGAGTATCAAATTGCTCTGAGAAACTGGGCAAGCAAATAAAGCCAGATCTAGATTCGCGACGCAAGTTTGTTTTGCTGCGCTTTTGAGGGCGTGCCCAAACAAGTCAGCGACTGTCTTGTAAACAGCTCTGTGGCAGGTTAGGGGAGCCGAGGAGATTACGAGGCCGGAAAAGTATGGTACTGAAGCAACTTTTCTCCGTAACCCTATATAGCAAACAGAAGGGAGGTAGCGGGAGTTGTGAATCAAAAGGGTGAACTTGGTGGGTGGTTACGTCTTTACAATTCCGTGGCTCTGAAGGTGTAAATTACTTTCTGGGATCTCTCATGAAGTATTAGATAGTAGTCATTACGCATGTGCGCATCCGTACGTTTAATAGTGAATTATATTCTTAAAGTGTGAGGTAAAATTAGTTATGTTAGGAATTCTTGGTATCTTTCGTCTTGCAGAGAGAGAGAGAGAGGTTGTAAATGCGAAATTTATTTGCCCGAGTCATTCAAATGCGATGAAGTAATGGAAGTGAACGTCGGTTTATCCTGCAAAGACAAATGACTTAAAAATGCATTTCTTTTGCTTCTGAAATGAACAATACTTGCGGAAGAAGTGAAAATGCGTTTTTGGCGCAATTGTTCAGACTATTCACAATTCAAAAAAGGGTCACAAAGTTTACCGGAAAGACTAAAGTTGTCATGCGACTCGTTGAGAGGTAATGTGATCATCTCATGGTTTAGCAAGGACGCCAGAGCACTAGACGGTAGTAGCTCCGATGTTTGCTCAGTTTTTTTGTTTTTACTTAAGGGATTGTCATGGGAGAAGCAGGAAAAGCCAGAGACTGGCTGGTAGTCGAATCAGATGACAAGGTTTATTTACACAGAGAGAGAGAGAGAGAGAGCGAGCTTGGCTGTTGAGTCTTAGAAAAGCGTTTTGCGGTATTTGGTTAATTTAATAATAAACCATGAGATGGTATTCCAGTTTTATTCATCAGTAGCCCTGTCTGTTATTGCTCTTGGCTTCTGATCAACATCTCTTAGGAACTAAAGCGTTTCAGATCAGTCGTCACTTTGAAAGCACGTTCAGAAATTTGTGACATGGGCTGAACCTAATTTACATCATTAATTTATGTCTTACTTGTGGCTTCGTAAAATATTTGATTTTTTTATGAACGCAAAGATTCCGTCGGAGAAATTAATACTTTCATCAGGAAACACACACTATGTACGTATATAATTATTTTATAATATATATATATATATATATATATATATATATATATATATATATATATATATATATATATCCAGAGCAAATAAAGATGTTAAAAATTTATGCACCTAAAAAAAAAAGTTTCGTGGCCCAGAAGAATTCCAGAAAACTGGAGACTGCAGCAGAACAAATGAATAGGACTCACCAGATGGACCAAATGATCCTCGGTAGGATGGTTTCCAAAAACAGATCTGGATGATGATGATGAGTAAGTCTTTTCTTCTTTTGAGAACAATCGCCTACCGATTAGCCCATTGCTTTAGATATGAATCGGGAGCTCAAAGTGGTCTTGCGATCTTACGACCCGACTGCAAATCGGCCACACTAACATCTTAGCAAGGGCGGTTCCCTGTCAGAGGATAACCCAGATAAGGGCAGCTGTAAGGGCGGGGATGCTCGTATCTGAAATGGGGGAGTGGAGCATGTGGGCCGGAGAGAGAGAGAGAGAGAGAGAGAGAGAGAGAGAGAGAGAGAGAGAGAGAGAGAGCGTGTGCGCATTCGTTCGAGTTTTAACTGCTGCTGCTCTTCGCAGGTGGTACGCAAAGATGGGGGAGGCGATAGTTTGCTTGTGGAGAAGCCTCTTGAATTCTCTTCTCTTGTGCAGTTGCTTGTGCCCTTTTTATTTGTTTTTGTAGACGGATCCATTGTTAAATTAAAAGTTTTAGCCACTATAGTTATGCCTGAGAAGTGAAAAAAAAAATTAATTTTAAGAATACTTTGTGAATCGCACAGGCTTGAAATGAGATTTACGTATTTTGATGTGAAAAAATAAAAAAAGTTATTGCGATGTCCTTGGCTCCCATCCTACATGGGGTTGTTTTTAAAAAGGATCCGCCCAGGTGGCAAAACCTCGCAGCACTTTCTTGTTGCTTTTCTTGTGAAGTTTTACCACCCTCTACTAGTAGGCAATCTGCCTAACCCCTCTCTCAGTTTTTATCTTGTGGTTTGTTTGTCCTTGGTGGGACAGGGCAATGCCATTGTGACGACTCGGTTGCAGAGCTTTTTCTAAGTAATAAAATAGACCTCATGGAAGCATTGCTATAGTACAGTGGTAGATTAGCCTACCATTAGATGAGCGTTTACTGAAGATGCAGACGAGGGTTATAGCATAGGATAGACAGCTTATGCCAGACGTCACGCTTTCTCGTAGCATTTATTGACAAAGTTCATGAAACGCACTCGCCACTTGACTTGTGTTGTTTGCTCTCTCTCTTGTGAGAGTTACTGCTTTCTTAGTTTTTCCCCCTAGTTTTTTCTCCTTTTCATACAGTGGCAGTCATGCTGACAAACGTCTCCCATGTTAGTAGTTTTTTTTTATGGATTCCAGCAATTTTTCCCCTTTTCTCAGCGTTAAACATGAAAGAACTATGAGTCTATTAATCATACCTTTCCTATATGTTTCAAGGCTTTTAATGGAAAGCGTATAAAAAATATGAGGTAAAATACTTTATAACAGCAGTTCCATCTGTAACGAAAATTCTCTGGATCTGTGTACGTATCTGCCCAATTTTCAGCTTCCAGTCAGTTTGCTTCATTTATGAGATCCTCTTATAATACGTGCTCTTCTGTTCGTCATTTATTGTACATTGAAGGTAGCCATTGCCATTGCAGAGATGAGAGGTTCCTGTAGTCACTTTGTAGAATACGATAATGAATTCTAAATCTGCCACTGGTTAGAATTCCACGCATTGGAATAGAATGGAATACAGAATTTAGAACAAAGGCCTAGCGCTGAGACATAGGAGGTCATTCAGTGTTGAAAGAGAAGAGTAAGGTAGGTTTGCAAGGTGTAACAGGAGGAAAACCTCGCAGTTCCGTCTGCAAACGCAGACGAATAACATTCTGTCTGTTGTGGACAAAACTCTGTCGATCATTTCCTGCGTATTTAATCATTTTTTGCTTTCCTTCCTTCAAACGATTGTTCTTTTTCAGGTATAAATGCTGATCATGGTTCTAACTCCGTTATTTTCTTTTTCAGTATGAGCCCTTCTTATGTCCCACACTCAAGGCTGAAGTAGTAAGACTGAACCAACAGTTGACAGATACTAGACTTAGTCTGGGTTAGTATAATGACAGTTTTCGTAAGTCTTTATTTCGCCACGAAGCTAATCATTGTCGTGATTAATCAGATTTTGTCAATCCCACTGTCTGAGAGCAAGCGGCAAACACCAATTGGCTTCACAATTAAACCATTGCAGAGAACTTTGGATAAAGCCTTTAAGAGGATAGGTTTCCACACGAATATTATTATCAATAACTTTGGATCCAGTTGAAAGAGAATTTGTTGAGCATTTTCTAGTTACTGAGAAGTTGCAGCCAATTCATTTTGATTTACCAAATTCACAGACTGATTTATTGCCCTATAAAAATGATTTATTGCCTTAACATTATTTTTATAGAATTGATTTCTCATAAAAATCTGGTAACCTGTAAATGTAAATAAAGTGGAGTATTTTCTCTCTCTCATTATTGCTCACATTGCAGATGAGAGCACAGCGGCAGTTCGTCGTTTGCAGGAGGAAGCAGCGCAAAGCGTTGAACAGCACACCCAGAAGGTGCAGGAACTAGAAAAGAGACATAAGGAGACTCTCGAGAAGCTCACAAAACAACATCAACATGATTTGGATTTGGGTAAGAGGAAAATCGGCGATTTTGAAGGGGCGGAAAAATAAAAAGTTGTAGCCAAGCCAACATTATTTGGGGAAAACGGTTTACTTTCGCTTTTTGAAATCACACGTGAAATTTGAAAAAGCTTCATTATTTATTATTATTTTTTTAAATGCGGGGAGTTTATACTTCAAAGTGTGGTTTTGGCACCTAATAACGTTCAATGTGTGGCACAAGACTGACATCATGTAATCATCACTCACCTGGAGAAAATACATTATGATTTAAAACAATTATCTAGTAAAAGTTATATTTGAAGTATGAAAATAGATATCTTCATTGGTTTCTGAGCTTTCTAGAAGTATGATGATTATCGTCTGCAGTGAACAGTAATGAAAGAGTGTGGTCATTTTCTTCCAAAGAATATTTATGAACTGGGATAAATCTAGGAAGTAGGTACCGAAAAGACAAAACTTATTTTCTGAAACCTGGCAACAAATGCTTTATTTTTCACTTCCAGCAATCGAGAAGCATCGCAAGGAGTTGTCCCAGTTTGCAGAGGATCAGCAGACACAGGTAAGAAAGGGAAATATCACTGAAAGTCTAATGAATATCATGAGACTATAGGTTTTGCTCCTCCCTTTTGGCATTTTTAATTTTCTACTTGTACCAGATATTATTCTCTAGTTATACTTAATGTTTTTGTTCAGTGCGAGTTATTATTGCCCATCGTGGTATATTTAACTTTTGGCGAGTGAGAAGTACAAAAATTTTGCTTGCTGTGCTCTTGCAAATTGCAAATGCCGTATGTAGGAGATTCCATAATCCTCAGGCTACAGTGGAAGAGTTTAATGAAAAAAAGGGCTAATGATTGTGTTACGATATTATCCCAACTATATAGCAGACGTACTGTAACGTTAGTATGTATACTACTGCCTGTGACAGATATATTGGATTATCAGCGGTCTCTAACTCGCTTTACTTCTTCTACAGCGGGAGGACTTGAGCAGGGCCCATACAGCTGAAATAGAGAGGCTTGAAGGAGAATGGCGAACAAAACTGGACGTACAGCACGAGAAACATCTTTGTGCCGTCCAGGAGCTGAACACACAACACACTCACAAAGTAAGAATTTTAAAAGAACGATATATTAGTTGCAATTTAAAGGTATCTTTGTGTTAAAATTCATTCTTAGCTGTTTTTTCACACTTTCATGTTAGTTCTTAAATTGGAAACTGTTACTTAGTATCATGAAATGGTTGACCCTTTCGCTTATTTCTTTCAGTTACGTGAGCTGGAATCGTCACGTCAAGCAAGAGAGTTTGAATTAGAAGAGACAAACCATCGTCTACAAAGTGAACAAGAGGCCCTGAAAATTCAGTCCAAGAAATTAGAAGAGTCTTTACTTAACGACACAGACCACAGATTACAAGCAGTCCGCAACATGTGTTCATCTCTCAAGAGTGAGGTATGTCAGTGTAATATTATGCAGTACATATTCATATATTTTTTCTGTTGTAATCTCTGCAAACCCTGCAACTTCAATTTTTTTTTTTTTATACAATTTCAACAATGTCTTGCTGTGTATAAATCTGAAATTTACCGTGGCAACTATTGCTTCAAGTAAACTACAAAAACAAAAAATAGGAGTTCTGTTGAACAAAAATACTATATCAAAATTGAACATTAAAGTGTTATTCCATAAGAAAATTTTACATTTAAGGCATCATGTGCACCTGGAGCCTTACAGAACAAATTGAAGTTGTATCAAGACTTACGGATCAAGAGCAAAATATGTTAACTGTGGATAACCAAGTATTTTAAAGATAACAAAGTAATGACTGTACAGTATTTATATAGTTTCCAGATTTACTTTTAGAAATCTGTGTAAAAATATGGAGGTACAGTATAGCATTCTTACAATTTTCAGATCTGCAAGCCTGAGTTTATCATCTATAACAAAGCTTCATGCGTAATTAACAAATCCTTCTACTACAGTATAATTCTTTTAATATGTTTCCAACTTATAGTTGAAAAATTTGTCTCGCTAGTTTTACAAGAAACGAGTAATTTTTTTTGAGTTTATGAGAGGCGGGCCAAGTCTTTTTACATGTTTTCTTTCTAAATGATTTATAAAACCCTAATGAATGGGAGACTAATTTATAAATAGTGAAGCAGTATCTCTCTTTACAAGATATGTAAGGCTTTAGTAAAAAATTTAGTAGGATGATGGTTCACAATACCTCATACTGCTAGGTAATCTTGTGGACAACTTGATGGAAAGCATGGAGGCAAGTATCTTGTGATGGTTGCTGTTAAAAACGAATCCTTTGAAAAGGAATAGAGCACCAACAGAAATTCATTATGTCGTTCAGCACTAGCAGAGCTGAGTGTAATGGTGGACTGGTAGAACCCATTTATGTTCGTTAGCAAAAGCAAAGCACAGCTAAAATTATACAGTATGTTGCTTTGCTTCTTTCCTGGTTTGATACCCTTTTCTTGAGTATTCCAGGGGAGAAATTATAACTTGGGTAGTCGTAGAAATGATCATTTTTTTTTATATTGATATTATTGGTAGAAATGAGTTTTTTTTATAATATCACTATCTTCCTTTTATTATCAAAAAATATATCAGCAAAAGGCTTTGTTAGTTAGATATATATTTATTATGTAATTAATCACTTAAAATAATACATAAATGGACTCTCAGCATAAAATGGCTTAAATAATAATACATACATGGACTTATGGCATAAGATGGCTAAGTAATTACTTGATTTTATCAGAAGCATGAGATTCAGACATGCACAATATTGATCAGCAAGTAATATAAAAAGTTGACAAAATAAATGCAAGTATATGAAACTGTATATATATATATATATTTTTTTACTTTAAAAACAACAAAAAAATCTGATTGGTAAATCATAATACTGTATCAATATTGAATTAATTTCCTTAGGTGAAGGGTAGGCATTTGTTCTGGATAACTCTAAAGATGACAGAAGAGGTTGATTTTCTTCTTGGGCACACTAACAGCCTGCCCTACCATTTTTTTGATGTTGGGCCTTTACAAAAGTCACAGCTGTTCATGAGAAGCATTGAAGGCCTTGATATCTGATAAAACAGCAAGCTTTCAAGCTGTTTATTTCACTGTTGTATACAGAACTACTGATGCAGTTGACCATTTTCCATATCTCTTGTTCAGCAGATTGCATTGTGTGGATAAATGTCCTTTCTTTGACATATAACTTTCTTCATTGCAACTGTAATGTGGAATATAGCGATATTCCGACTTAAATTCTAGTGCAAAGGGCCAGAACTGATCCTTTGCTTTCTTAGAAATGATTACAGACAGGCAATGTAGATCAACCATCTTTAAGCAGTTTTTAAATTTAACATTGCTTCAAACAAGAAATGCCATATTGAATATTACAGTATTGACTGTATCTACTGTAGTGTATGTGTATACAGTGCACATCAATTTGTAACAGACATCAAAACTTTTAAAAATAAAATTTCTAAAGGACTAAATAGCTTCATAAAAAATATGCTTTTGCCTTTGTAACAAAAGTAAGCTTATAAAAGCACTTCAAAAGCAAATTAAGAAATACAATGAGAAGGTAGACTACTGTACTGCAATGAATGAGTAAGTTTGGAATAAATTATTTTTTCATATATATATATACAGTATTCAATTTCAGGTTTTATTTAGTTTTGAACCAGTGGTTGAGGTGTAACAATACATTGTCATTTTTATGGCTTTATTGTTTTTAAAACATTAGAGATAAACATTTTGAATGTTATTTACAGGTGGATTCTCTGAAGACTGTTGTGGAGATGAAAAATTCTGAGATTCACACCCTTCGTGGACAGGTAGCTGAAATGGGTCGTCTATCTAAAGAGCTTGAAATTGCAAGGGATAAAGCCAAGTCTCTACAAGCCAAAACCGAAGATCTGCAGGCTCAAATGGAAAAGAGAGCCCTTTCAGAGAGGTTAGTTGATCAGCTTGATGGTGTTATCTCCATACATTGTTATAGCTTACATTTGACAGATACAGTACTGTATAGTGTACATTTGATATTTTTTGGAAGAATTTTTGAGAAAATTTTGATCTGATTGTTTTTTTCAATCCCTTTAGACATCTTGTAAATGAACATAGACTTTTAATGGAAACATGCCAACGCGAAGCCAACATTAACAAGCGTCTTAGCTTAGAAAATGAAGAGTTAGCTTGGAAACTTCGACAGCGAGAAGAAATGTATACTTCTTTGCCTTCTTCAACCCTAGGTATGTCGTTTCAAATGTTCAAGGATGCTTTCACATGAAGGTTCCACTAAAGTCTTGAAAGAGTGATATTTCAGGCATTATGTGGAATTTTTAGTGTAGATTGTGGAGTGCACATGAGATTACTATTAAAGATTAGCTTCTGCAGTATAAACATTGAGGTTTATTAATATGGGGCATATTGTAATTATTTGGTTAGTAAAAGTACTCTGGTAAATACATCAATTTGTTTTTCCTTGATACATTAACTCAGTACAGTATAGGGTACAGTACAGCAAGTTACAAACTGACCACTAATGAAAAGCTTTGTAAGAGAAATTTGAACTTGATTATGCTGTTGTTCTAGATCCTGTATAATATAGTTTAATATTTTCTGTAATAGGTTATTTTGATGTGGAGATATTCAAATGAAGATATAAAATGCTTAAGTATATTAATATTGGCAAGCATTACTTATGTGAAGAGAACATTGAGCTTTTAATTTAAATTGCATTATATTATATACTGGTAGTCATTTTGATGAGGAAACCTTGTACATGAAAATTTTTTCATTACTTTTTTTTTATTTAGTTTAATAGTTTTCTGTAACTCTTAATACATTTAACAACTAGAAAAATACCTAATTTATAGTATGTAAAATCATAAGTACCAGTTTATTCTACATTCGTTTTGGAAAGTAATCACTGAGTATTATGGTTCTTAAGGGTTGAACTTGCTAGGAGGTGATGTCATGTGCTCTCCTCAGCCATACTGTGCTACAGGGTTTTCTGGTGATTGGAAACACAAAGGTAATAACTAACAGAAGATCTCAAAGAAAGGTCTGGTTTTTGTAGGCTGTACCATTAAAAAAAAATACAGTACTGCTATACAATATCTGTAATCTGGAGTGGTCTTTCAATGTTTTAGGTGTTTCAGTTGAATTGGTTGGTGAAGAGATAGATACAGATAATTTTCCTTTTCATCAAATTTCTTGGTCCATAAATTTTTTACAAAAAAAAAAAAATGTTCCACTCTCCCGTGAATTTTCTGTGATCTCATTTTTACACATTTTATTATATAAGTTTGAAGAAGTTTTTTTTTCGTGTAGCTTTTGGTTTCGTGCACACACAATTTCACTTTTCAACATTGTATGTTGATATAAATAGCTCTCTCCTGTGTTTGTATTTTTAGGAGTGTTCGTCTAATTTCATCAGTAGTCTGCTCAGTTAAAATAGCAAAGTTAAATCAATCAGGAATGAAATTCTAAAATGACTTGCCTAGTAAAGTAAACCAGTTGTATGATAGTGATGAAGACCTATGCAAGTACAGTAACTATTCATATTGTGGTACACTATTGTATTATCTGGCAGTTCCAACAGACCAGTCAGTATAAGACTGGACAGTACTTACATTGTCTTGCTAGGTTATTCATGACCAAAATTCATTTAAAATTTCATCCTACTTATTATCAACTATTGCAAAAGCGAAAGAAAATGCTTATCATTTTCAATGGATTACTCATGGGATTGGATAATGTTCCAGGAGCATTATTAAGTTTCATGTATACTAACTGCATGACTCATTGAATGAAGTTGCAGTGGGACTTTATCCTACCACTTGCTTTTAGAATTTTATGATAAAATATATGAAGTTAATGTTTTGTACTTTTAAGTTTGAAATAAAAAAACTGTTTTGTTGATATTCTTTCACCTTGGTTTTAAGAACTGTCCTGCATTAAAACTGTTATTGAGATTGTTTTTGATAATGTCACTATGGCAGTTTGCATTCTCATTATACCCTTTTAACAGGAATGTTAGAAAATAAAGATTAAAATTCATGGGAGAGCATCTTTTGGAATATAGCAAACGACGTCTGGCTAAAGTGGGTCAACTTACATTTGGTAAGGGTAACACAGTGACAGTCTGCAAACTGCAAACACATCTAGATGGCTTCAGATTTGCAAATTTTAGCATTTTAAGTAAGCTAGATTGCTTCATTTATCAAGACTTTTCCTTAAGAGACAATGCTTATGCTATAGTCACCAAATAGATATTCTTACTACAGTGTTACTTAGTTTTTAATGGTGCAGCCTATATAGGTTAGATATATTAGAAACATCAGCGCAGTAAAAAACATGAGGTATTTTGTAGTACAGACTTTGAAGATTATTTACTGAAGTATGTGCTGAAATAACCACTTCTTTACAAGGCTTCAGATGTCTTTTTGGAGGCAGTAGACCAGGTAGATCCACATCTGTTGATATGCGTAACTTAGAAACTGTTAATGGTTTTCTGTGGGAATTTATTTTTCATTTTGTTGTTAATGTGATATCGTGTACAGTTTTAAGTTTTTGATGTTTCCATTACTTTTCTTTGTTATTTGCTTCTTATCTCGGTCAGCAAAGTTATTTACCCATATGCTAGGCTTGGGCTGCATGTGCTTGCCTCCGGAACTCAATGTTGTGCATGAAGTCTTATCCAAAGCACTGTCACCAGGTGGTGGAGGAGGATAAGTACATTTACATACAGTAATTGGTTGTATCTAGATTTCAGAGGTGTAACACTTATCACAAGATTAAATCTACAGTACTGGATATTTTTTATTTTTACTTTTTTAATGACATTCTTAAAGTAGTACAGTAATTATCATCTTCGGATAACACAAGAATGCTGCACAAGCGCACACATTATGCCGATGGTAAGACCAGATGCTCTATATATATATATATATATATCTACATTTAATATATTAACATGAGTATAAAGCTAAGGGCTGATTGCTTCTTTATACCCTCCTTTAATGATAAGCATTAGTAGTTCTTTATATATCGTATTACTGCTATTGCATGACTTATCGTGCTTTACTGTGAAAGCTTGATACACGTAGTTATTATTAGGACTGAATCAGATAGTCATCAGAAGTGTAAATCATAAAACTATTTTCATGACTAACAGTTGTGCCTTAAGATGAAATTAACTGATAAATTTGCAAGGGCTTATAGACCTTGATAATGGAATTCCAAATTATATTGTTAGTTTAAAAGAGAAACCGATTGATGAAAGCACTGTCGGCTCTGCAAATTGTTGCTTAAATCCCTCCCTTCTGGTCTGACCACCGGCCTGCACCTCATGCCCGGGTCACTTTTACAGATCTTGTGAGCCGCTCTCCTGCTACACCACGGCGCCAAGAGGGGGCGTCTTCCCCTCAGGCTGCCCCCCATTCACCCAGGTACGTATCCCTGCACCTGTGTCACCAAGTAACCTGGCAGTTGTTCCTGAAATGCACAAATTCATTAAGTGCACTTTTAAACCAATTTGCAGCACCTATAATCTACAGATATCCTTTGTTTGTTTATGAAATGTCAAGATCATAAATTTATGCCTTCAGTTTTATTTGTTGCTACCTTTTCCCTAATCATCTGTCCCATGGAAAATCTAGAAGTTAAATTTTGTTTGTTGTGAGTTTGCTTGTATAGTGCACCAAGGTTTCAGTATCATTCACTCTGCACCTTGATTTATGTATGTTTAGTAATATATTTTTTCACTGCCTTGTTCTTGTAGATTCCTGGGATTGGATGCCTTGGTTGATTGATTACTTTTATATCACATCTTAATATTTCCAGCTTTTTTTTTTTTTACTATAAAACTCAGACTTATTGTTGCCCCAGTAAACTTCCATTACCTTTTTACATGCAGTCACTGTCAAGAAATAACACCTTCAACCAGTAAGGCCAGAAACACATTAGAACTGAGAATCTAGCATGTGTAGTCATCAGCATTTTTCTATACAGTTGTAGAGCCAATGTGAGTGATAGGTCAAACACACTACTTTATGTACTTCATCAAAATGATTCTCAGTTGAAATCAATGTGTGTCTGGCTAGTGTGGCACTTAAAACAGGATATAAGTGAATGTATTGTCCATGCATTTTAAGTTTTATATATTGATCAGCTTCAGTATAACCCCTTTTTTATTTTCTTTCCTATTATACAGCATAGTATTTCTTGTTGAGTTTTAATATATATGCAGCATTATAGTTGATATATTAACTGTTATCACTGAAAAATTATAATATATTTTATGAAATATTTTTCCACTCACTAAATGTACCTGAATGGAGCAAAATATTTAATAAATTGCTATGCATTGTATTCACGTGGTTCAGTATGCATGAAGACATTACTGTATAAGTGCAGTTTCAGTGTGTTCTTTTAAAAATGTGATTACCAAGATCAGTTTCAAGTGCTCAGATCTTCTTGCCTTCCCACTACTGTAATTAGTATATGAAACAGCTCGACAAAAAAAAAAAAGTGAGATTTTGTTAGCCTAGCGTCGTTAATCTAAATAACAAAAAATCCTGTAGTACATCATGTCATGTTAAAATCTTGCATCAAAGATTGTTTTGTAACTGACACCCATGATTTTAGAATTTTTTTCTTTTTGTAAATGCAGTGTTTGCTTGCATGATAAAACTAGGTACCATTCTTGAAGTGGCTACTGACATTTGAAAAATCATAAGAATGATAATACAGTCTCTACTAGATTAAATCACACACAAAAAAAAATGCAATTACTCAAGTAAAACTAATCACATGTCTACATGTACATTACAGTCAGTGCTTGCATATTTGTACAAGCATTCTTGTAAAGTGCTGTAAATTAAAACATTTGACTTTTTTTTTTATAGAAAAGCTTAATAATTTAATAGCTACTGTACTAAAACTGAAGAAAGTACAAAACCCTGCAAGACAAAATAGGAAGTCATTTTGACCCACATCTCTTATGATTGAGTAAATGAAAGGATGGTGAAGAAAGTTTGCAATGATGTAATACTTTACGTACTAATGTTTAGTTCAATATTATAAAGATGAAAAATTGAAAATTTGCCCAAGTTTCATGTTTTTCTTGACCATTTCTCATTAATATTCAGCGACTTTTAAGCTCGTATACTCTTTTCACTTTCTGTATCATGAGTGATAAAAGCTAGTTACTTGATAACTTATTACTGCTTTCTGATATCTGAAATTGTTCATGTTCTAAACGTTCAAACTCTGTTGCTTCCAAGTTTTAAAAATTTAGATTTTTCACATTATTATTGCATTCATTTAATATTTCCCTCTTCTAAACTTAGAAATAAGAATACAGTATAAAACAAGATTTTTAGAAACAAGAAAAGAAAGTCTGTGAATCAAAAGAACATTATTTTGATCTAGAAATTAGGAATTAGAGCACGGTACAGGAGGAAGTCAAGGGAACTGTTTCTATATAGCAAATTGAAGTGATGATGAGCTACAAGTTTTAATTCTTATGTAGGTTGAAGGGGTTAATTGTTGCTTGGGGTACTATAAATTGTTAATCTGATTTCTTGAATACTTGTGATAAGAAAAATTTATTGCTTTGGACATATGGTAGTTTTAATGTAATTACAGTATGTACTACTGTACTTTTTCAGCTGATTTAGTCTATTAGTATTAAATCATAAAAAAGAAATTAATAACTGCAATTAACTGATATTTATAGCAGATTTTCATAGTGCACAGCATAGTAGGATTTATCTAGTATGGTTGTTTACTTTATTTTACCATCTGTATTGGAAAGGGGTTAGGTTTGTCCAGGCCATCAGGTATAGGCAAAACAAAACTCTGCTCTATAAAAATTTTGTTAGTGAATGACTTACTGCATTTGTTTATATTCCTTACTATTTTGTATTTCAGTATTTACCATTTTTGACTGAGAAAAATTTTAAACATTTTTGATTAGACGGAGTTCTCTTGATGTATGGCTTTGGCAATGGCTTAGTCAAGGCTTTATCTCATTTTTGTTTATTTGCAAAGTATCTATCTTGGTATTTTACTGTGCCATCATACATATTGAAACTGAACAACACTTGTCATAGACCACAACCATTTTCTTTTTACAGAAGGTCATCCGTGCCGTGATAATTAGATCCACCCCAGAGCTGGTGATGCAGATAGTTTTAAAATTGTTTATTGATGTTTTTTGCTCCTTTACAGGGTAGCTGTTCGATCTCCCTCTGGAAAAATTTCACCTTCAAAGTGTGAGGTGAACAAACGTAGGTCCCGATTAGGCCTTAGTTCAGAGGATGGTGTAAATGGAGATGACAGGGTACAGGATGTTTCCATAGATTCTCCTCCCCCCTCACCATGTGTCAAAGCAGTGGTGGAAAAATCAAACTCTGTTAGCTTCATCCTAGATCTTAATGATTCACAATCAGATGATAGCTTCTTGGACCTGCCTCCATCTCCCCGACCACGACCACAGCGAACAGCCTCTCTTAGTGCTGCTGACCGCCCTCGCACCCCTATTCATGCACGTAGAGTTATTCACAATAACAGAGCTAATAGTTTAAACAGAAATGGAGTGCACTTGGAAGGGAGACAAAACAGCAAAAGTGAGTTAAACGGTAAGAGGAAAGAAGTTAATGGAAAATCACATGACTCTAATGGTCATGGTAGCCAGCCAAGTTCTGGTCGAAGTGCCTCTGAGAGCAGTGAAGGAGGTAGTGAAATGGAGAGGGTCTCACCAACTGGTTTAGCATGGACTGTACCTGTGCACCCACCAAAATCACCTGTAAAAACAAGTGCTCTAAGGCAAAATGGGTCACCAATTAGAGGAAGAGTAGAGCACCATCTTTTGGAAGATCCTGATGAAGATGAATATGAAGAAACTCCTGAAGGAACTCATCAATTTATTGAAGTCGTGGAACTGTCAAGAGTTGGCCTCGTCAGCAGTTCAGAAGCTGCTAGTGATTCAGAGTTGTCACAGTGTGATTTGATCAAGGGTGGTTCTTCAACCGACTCAGATAGTGAAAGCAGTGATGGTGAACCACATACACAGCAAGGTCCTTCAAATCACCACGAACAACTAGCTCGTAAAAATGGGCCTTGGTGCCCCAAAGAAGGTGCAGGAGAAGCAATGATAACAGATGATTTATTAAAACAATATCCTGGTGACACCCTTGCTATTGAGCCCCTACCTACTAGGGGTAAACGACCTCCTCGTCGCTGCTTTCCCTCAGCACCATCGTCAGATTCTGATGATAACATGAACGCACACAATGAAGGAACTACTGTGGATGTAAGCTGGTCTGAGGATATCACTTCAAGTTCTGAGATGCATGAGCTGTGAAAAATTCAGCTTACCTCCTTCCTCTCGACCGAAACGTGACGAACGACTGCGAACGACTAAGCACTGCCACAGCTTTCTGACTTGCCATGACAAGTGATCTCCAATGGTACAACCTCCTTTCTAAATAAACTGTAGGCCAAAAAAGCCTCAAGTTTTGTTAATGAGTTTTTCAGAAGAAAATAAAGGGTATATATTTCCTTATAGGAGAAATAATGCCAACACCAGAGTATATGAAATTCACTTGATTATGGCTAAGTTTGTTGTGTTTATTTTCTAGTCAAGCTGTGTATGTCCATAATGGAACCTACAGTGCCCCTTCCCTTAAGAGCTGTGGTCAGCCAAAGCTTTGGTTCCTGTAGGAATTGTACATACAGTATATTTTCCCTGTGAGGAACCAGAGCTTTTCCAGTGTCCTCGTTACCAGCGTGCCACTACAAGCAATAGTAGCATTCTTGGGCTAAGTATTGCCTTATCAGACCTGTGTTTGGTCACTTCCATGTGCCACCTACATACATATATATAGTATATACATATAATTTTTTTTATTTTACTTTATTGGTGGTAAACCACGCATCCTTCATATTGAGGTTAGTGCAGATTTTGCCCACAATTGTATGAGGATCATTATGGTTGTATAAATAGACTTGGCACTTGGTTGTAAATAAAGGATCCCCTGTAACTGAAAATAAAATTGTATTATCACTCAAAATATATAGTGTAATATATCTCGAATGAGCATGAAGTATTTACGGATTCAACCACAGAGCTTATTACCCTATCATCAGTCCAGATTATTGTAATCTTTCTAATGCACAATGGAAAGCGCAAAAAAGTTTTGGTTTAAAAGTGACATAATATTGTTTTATTACATATGTTAAAAAAACAAGCCTGTTCTGTAAATGGCCCACCAGATGAGGCTAATTTTCAATGCCTGCATGAGACGCCTTGGCCAACTGAAATGTGCCATTAACTCCTGTTGTTGTGATGCAAGTTGTTTCAAGTTAATGCCACTTATATATCTACATATACAGTATAATGTATTTTCAACTAATTAGGTCACTATAATCCACAGTGAATATTGTAAACATCCATGTGCTTTTACATAATATTTAAAGACACTTTAATGGGAGTTAAAAGCACAAAATGTTGGTCATAATCATGCTGAGGAATGCTGGTTGATGCCATTTCATTCTACCATATGCAGGAAGACACACATTTACATATGCAATATGGTGCCATGTGATACCTGTTTTTTCTACCCAGTGTGCAAAGTGCTAACAAGATCATGTGTAATAATCATTCAGTCTTTTCTGTTGGCTTAAGAAGCAATTTTGTGTTAAAGGAAATGTACCGAAAGGCTCTTTTTACTTGTTTTGCAAATAAGGGAGACTGCCACAGAGTAATTATTTCTAGAATACATAAGATTGCTGATATTGCCATCATGTGTAGTAAAATGAAAACAAAAAATGTATCTTCCAGTTGATTATTTATAATAGACCATTTTCCCTCCTATTATTAGAAGTGTGTCTTGGTTTTCTAATTATTTAAGAGTATTACAGCATTGTGTATTCTAAGTTCAAAGCCCTGATGTGATCTTAATTACATCCAGCTGTTAAGTTTAAAGCCCGGATGTGATCTTATTGTAGGATATAGAAATAAAGCAAAGCTCTATTGAAGTCATTTTTTTTCTATCCTCTTTAATCATTGTCTATATACTAATAGAAATAATTCTATAATTTTGTACTTGGCTGAGGCCCAACATATACAGTGCATGCTATGAAATTTTACTTGCAGTACTAGCAAAGCCTGAATGAAGATTTAATGTAGAAGTAGAAAAAGATTTTCTTGCTGTACCGTTTATTCCATCCACTAAATATAAATATATACTGTATATAGTATTACAAATGGCATTATTCTAACAAAGAACCTCAATAATTTAAATAGAGTTCTAAAACATAGCGTATCAGTTTTTCTCACTAACAAATCTTTAAAATCTTTGCCCAGAAAAGTCAATGGATTTTTAGCATGAAGCATCGTTATTTAAAGGAAATCAATTTAAGATTATGTCTGCAGAGCTATAGGTTTACAAAAATGTATAATACATCAGTCAATCTGACAGCCTGATCTGGTCGAGATTTAGTAGCATACCAATGAGTAACCCAGTTTCCTTAAGGACAGTGTTACCTAACGTCCCTAAATCTTACTTCTCTCAAAGACTGGGGAGCAGATAATACAATGTACCTATATAAGTACTGCAGTATAAAAAATAAAGTAAACAGTATCATCAGAAGATAAATTTCAATGTTACCACAGAATCTGATTTTCATATCATTAGCCCTATACCAAGCATCAGTGATGCATCTTAAACTGGATATGCATATTATAGGCATGTCTGATGACATTAAAAAACACAGTACAGTATGCATAAATTTATATGGAAACATGCATCCACAGAATAACTTGTCCCAGTCGGGAGGGGGGGGGGGGAGGTAAATCTAGAAATACTACAATGCAGTAAAAATAGGTCAAGATGAATTAATAGCAAACAGAAAAAAGAAAAACTAAGGAAATAAAAGTAGCACCATTCACCCATTTTACCTGCAAGAGTTTGCCTTCTTCCCCAAGCTTCCATATTTAAAATAATATACAGTATATACAGCAGTGGAATTAAAATGCTATTTCAAGAATGACGTGCTTCTCCTTGGTTTGAACATCTTAACCACACAGGGATTATAAGCTAAGAAAAACCAAAGGAATAGACAAGTTTCCTAGCCCTCCCCTGCCTCTGAAAGCAACATGAGGTTTGGCAGGCCTTTGAAAGCAAAAGTTGTATACATTAAATATTTTTTCTTCACACATCTCTAGTTCTTTATGTGTAAAGTCCATTTCTTTTATTAATATCTTTATTATAATAGTATATACTTATTATTTACTTCCTTAACCAGTTAGATCTCAGGCTAATTTAAGTACAACTAACAACCAAAGTGTTCATTAGGTTTGCTGGTCTGTATACTACATAATGAACATTCAGTACTCACTAAATCCAGTAAAGCAACTCAGTGCCATTAGGTTCAGTACATTATTAAGCATGACTTCCTCTTGATGGGTGTCCCTTAGGTAGGCCTAATCCAGTCAGTCATGAGATCCCTGCAATGGGGCATAAAGCTCATGAGAAAGCCCTTATGAAACCAGCTCCAAATAATGTAATACTTTTGTATCTCCAGAAAATGAAGGCTGCACCCCTGTTGTAGATCTTGGCTACCTAAAACAGGAACTTTGATATTTTGCTTAAGAATTATTTTTCTCACTAGAAAAATGATGGAACTGAAACGCACTTCACCCAAGTTCCTCAATCATTTTCCTTCTGAGGATGCCTGCCCATGTCTTAACACTTAATTATTGTCCAAAAGACTGCAGTTAAGTAGTAACCAAACCATCCCAGCAACTGAACCTAGCAGTGCAGCACTTCTTTGTGTTTGACATATATATAAAACTAATATTTCAGGTGCACTAACATTACTTCATAATTTCCTCAATACTGTTCATAATATCTGAAGAGGAAGACATATTACTTAGGGGTATTGAGAAACCTTACATATTTCTGTTGATTACATACCATTAATTTTCTGTAAAATACAAAAAGTATATCTATTAACCTATTTTAAATATTTAAATAACTTGGCCTTACCAACAAAGAAGAGTACTGCACAAATGTGCCAAAATTTTCGTAAGGCTGCAAAATAATACACTATGATTGAACTCAAATGTTTGCCTTTACTTCACTGTGGCAAGGCCCTCTGAAAGTCATTCAAAACCTTAATATGGGCAGTAAGCAAGGCAACACCATCATTAAATATGTACTGTACCTACCCAAAAATTGTATAACCATAAAGTCATGCTGTTGCTCATAGACACTTGAGTGACAATCACAGTGACAATCACACGATCATTACTGTTGTGCCTGTAACTACAATTTGATGTTTTTATCTGAGACTCTTGTAAGTACATAGTAACAAGTCAAAGGTTAAGATTTTAATCCCAGGGTTGATTATGAATTAGATTGATTATGAAATTTAGATCTTGAAGACCAAGTGCCGGAACCCATCAGGATTATTCAGCGCAGCTATGAAGATGAAATATACAAATTAATGATGTGATTGATAATGAAAAGGTGAATGATAACATACTGTACTAGTAAAATTCAGTGTTAAAATATGAACGTAAAAATGAAGAATGATATTAGATAAAAACCATAAAAAATAAAATATAAAAAATTTATATTTAAAATATATACTTAATATATATATATACAATATGACAAATCTTTAATATACTAAATTTGATGGCCCTGATTTTAATCATTGTCGTAACATCCCACATGCACAAGGTATAGCTGTATACACTAAGTCTGGATGACCTATTTATCGTCAGAAAAATTTGGAGTGTAGTTGCCATGAAGTTCTTTGTTTTAAAATTTTCAGTAAATTCTTTTAATGTTTACGTATTTGCTGCTTACCTTAATCCAAATATCGACAATTCTATACGACTGTCTTTTGGAAAGGATTAGTATGGCTCAGTCACAGGATTCAAAAGCTTCATTCATTATTTGTGGAGACTGTCATGCAAAGCACAGTGAGTGTCTAAATTCAAATCCCACAGATCAGCATGGCCGGTCTGCTCTTTGAGTTCTGTGTATCCTCCGATTTTGTCAAGTTAACTGAGGAACTAACGCACATTTCTGGTGATAGATTAGACCTCATATTCACAGATGTTCCAGCTATTGTCAAGTCCAAGGTCTGTGAATATGTATACTGTATAGGCACTTCTGATCATATTGTAACTGTCAGTCAGTATATATACTGTACTCCTAATTCCACCATTGGAAAAACAGGCTGGCTGAAACCAGAGCCAATTGGGATCACATTATTGAAGCTTGTCAGGCTCTTAATATTTCAGTTGCTATATTAGATCCTGATCCCAAGAGGAAGTTAAATGAAATGCTGATGGCTATTTTAATAAGATATGTCCCTAGAAAGGTCATCAAATTTAGGGCAAATGACCAGCCATAGTAGACATGTAGACCAGCCTACCATGACAAAGACCAAATTCAATGCAAGGAGACAAAATCATTCAAATGAAAATTACAACATTTTTGTTGAGTCTCACTGTGCTGCGAATAGAGCTTAACATACAGCGAAGAAAAATTACAATAATTCCTTGAAGAGGAAACTTGAAGGAATTACTCAGCCTCATCTGTGGTGGCCCAAATTGGCATCCTCTATCTTTGGATCAGATTCGTCTCCCATTCCACCACTACTAACAGATGACGGTAGATTGGATACTGGTCCTAGGGAAAAGGCTAAACTACACTAAGATTTTGAAGCTAAGCGATCAGCTGAGGATGTCCCTCCCTGATACTTGTCATCCTGAACCTACTCTTACAAAATCTGCATTTCTCTCCAGGGATGTTAAGAAAATTCCGGATAATCTAGATAGCTGGAGTGGAGAAGATCCTCATGGTTCCTTACCTTTGTTTTTTAAAGAAGTTTCTAGTGTGCTGTCTACCAAGATTACTAGATTCTATAGATTTTTATGTTGATGTAGTATCTTTGTGGATGGGTGCAAGCTTAGTAGTACAGTGTCTGTTCCAAAGAGTGGCATATCTGCAGACTGCAGTTACAGGCCAATCTCTATTCTCCCTGTGCTCTCCAAAGTTGCTGAAAACTTATTTTTAAGCCATTATATTAAGTACGTGGAATCTGCAGGATTGTTAGCTGATAGTCAATATGCATACAGGAAGCAGTTAGGTACAGTACCTGCAATGCTCTTTTAGACTTGACATGCCATTTGCAAGGGAACCTAGATAAGGGTTTTGAGCGTAGAGTAATTCAAATAAATTTTAATGCTGCTTTCGATTTAGTAAATCACAAGGCACTTATTTATAAACTTCAGAATCTTGGAGTATGTGGTTATGTTTTAGGATTACATTAAGATTTCCTTACAGGTAGGCAGCAGCTAGTCGCTGTGGATAACATCTTTAGTGAACCAAGACCTATTTTATCTGGAGTTCCAAAGGGAGAGTTCTTGGTCTACCGTTATTTTTAGTGTGCACAAGTGATATGGTTGTCGGCCTGGAAAATAAGATTGATCAGAATGTCGATGATGCAACACTTGTGGGTGCAGTCAAGTCTCCACTTATGAGAAATGAGGCTATCCTCAGCCTCAATTGGGACATGGACCGGATCAGGGAATGGTGTAGTCGGTGGGGTATGAGGCTGAACTCCAGTAAAACAAAAACAATATTGATTAGATGATCTCATACAGATTTCCCACCCCATCCTCCCCTTCAGGTGGGTAGAACTTTGCTGAATGAGCCTGAAGCTTTAACTATTCTAGGTGTAACTTTTGACTCCCATCTAACTTTTGAGAAACATCCAATGAAAGTTTCAGCAAATGCCGCACAAAAGTTAGGTACTGTTCGTAAGGCCTCATATACTTATAACAGTGATAAAATCAATGCAACCTGTTTTAGGTCATTTGCACTTCCTTTACTGGAATACTGTTCTCCGGTGTGGATGTCTGCTTCTGCCAGAGATTTATCTCTTTTGGATAGAGTGGTTTGTGGCTGTAGGTTTCTGTTTCCTAATGGTAGCAGTTATGACTTGGACCATCGACAGTTGGCCTCTTGTTTGTCACTTTTTTCATAAGTTGTATTTCAACAGTGATTTTTCACGTTCACAGTTAATCCCTGATCCCCTTTATCTGCTGAGAACAACCAGATTCACTGAACAGCAGCACCATATGCAGTAAATGTGCCTCGCTGTCGAACTTCTCAATTCCAGAGGTCCTTTATTCCTCACACTGTTGGACTGTGGAACAGCCTCCCAGAGGATGTCTTGCAATTGGAACTTCTTCAGAAGTTCAAGCGAAAATGCAATGCATTACTATCCTAATACTATTCTCCTTGCATTTTAATACATTTTATCTATTTATCTACTTATTGATTTTTTTTATTAATAAGTGGGATCTCCTCTTTCTGTATTTCCCTTTACTTCCTCTTACTTCTTC
The DNA here is from genome assembly GCF_040412425.1 of Macrobrachium rosenbergii. NCBI lineage: Eukaryota > Metazoa > Arthropoda > Malacostraca > Decapoda > Palaemonidae > Macrobrachium > Macrobrachium rosenbergii. Next base: position 4,547,730 of record NC_089762.1, read on the forward strand.
CTAATGAACACCAAATTCTTTGGGAGCTTGAATTTCAAGTCAGTAGCCCCTTTGGTGGGCCTGTTCCATATGAATAGATTTCATCTACTGAATAATAACAATACATTTATTTAACTCTCACAAGGCTGGTCCAAAAGATTTGTCCTTTTTAAAATTGAAGTTTAGATTTTATTTGTTAAATTACAGCTTATTAAAAATTTTATAATAGTTAAAAATGAAGATTCCAACAAAATTTATTTAAAGGATTTGTCCAAGAAAATTTATGCTTGCTGTTATTTATATTTTGGAAATTCAAACAAAGCACATTTTCCAGGTAGTGTTACTCTACATTCTGTGCATATAAAGACTTGCTCATGCAAGTTATTCATCAAATATCCATGGGTCAACAAGACTGAGCAATTCCAACACAAATCAAAATTCCCTGTGTGGCATTCCTTTTGATATGAATTTCATATTCCAACTGTGGGTTTGATATTTTTTAATGTGCTACTATCAGGTTCACTATTCCACATACTTTGAAACTGATTGATAATAATGGGTTTAAGATTTTATGTACTGTAATCACTAACAGGAATATCTACAATTGATCTTGTCATAGTAGTTGCAACTTTGGCTGCTTTATCAGCTTCTTCATTTTTTTAATGCCTACATAGGAAGGAATCCTATATTTTCACCAACTCCATATAATCTGTGAAGTGAAATCTAATTTTGTTGTGCAAGGGTATTTTTTGGAACTGAATTTTGGAAGAAATCAATTCTGTAGCATTTCTAAAGTTGTAGAACATGATGGTAAATCCTTCATAATAACTTTCATGGTTGATCCAACTGCACATAATTTTCCTGTGACAATATAAGCACTGTCAGGCAAGGAAAACTGGTTCGTTTTGTAGGGCGACATGGCTGTAAATCCCAAATCTTAGGAAAATTTAGGTCTATGAGTGTATACTGCATGGTGTGAACCTTTACGTTTTATAGGTTCTACTGCATGTTGTTTATGATGTTCTGGGGTATATATATAGCTTTTAGATAAATATCAGGTGTGTACATGCTCATATCCTATGCACAGTCCAAGGATGGAGCAGTTCTAATATTGGAGGGAAGGAAATTTTCATGATAAAATCAACTATTATTATTTTTTTCCTATTCAACTGGGTGGTTTTTATAGTGTGGGGTTCTGGATTGCACCCTGCTTCCTTATAAGTCCATCACTTTTCTCACTGTGCAGTGTTTCTAGTAGCACACTCTTTGCATGAGTCCTGGAGCTACTTCAGCATCTATTTTTTCCAGATCCTTTTCAGGGATCTTGGGACTGTGCCTAGAGTTCCTATGATTATGGGTACAATTTCCATTTGCACATCCCATATCCTTCTTATTTCAATTTTAAGGTCTCAATACTTATCAATTTTTTCTCTTTCTTTCTCATCTACTCTGGTGTCCCATGGTATTGCCACATCAATGAGTGATACTTTCTTCTTGATTTTGTCAATCAATGTCACTTCTGGTCTATTGGCACATATCACCCTACCTATTCTGATACCATAGTCCCAGAGGATCTTTGCCTGATCATTTTCGATCACTCCCTCAGGTTGGTGTTCATACCACTTATTAATGCAAGCTAGCTGGTGTTTCTGGACAGGCTCCAGTGGAGGGCTTTTGCTACTGAATCATGCCTCTTTTTGTACTGGTTCTGTGCAAGCACCGGACATTTCATTGCTGGCCAGTTCTTTAATCTGCCTCATGTACTGTCCTTGCATTGGTTTGTTGTGCCATTCTCTGTTCTGTTTTTCATTCTCCTGTCTTTGTATATTTCTGGGTCTTCAACTACTTTTATCAGTCCTTCTTCCCATGCACTCCTTAGCCGCTTGTCTTCACTGGTTTTCAGACATTCCCCCAGTGCTCTGCTCTTGATGTTGACACAGTCCACTATGCTCAGTAGCCCTTTCCCTGCTTCCTTTCATGTTATGTATAGTCTGTCTGTATTTGCTCTTAGGTGTAGTGCTTTGTGTATTGTCATGTGTTTCCTAGTTTTCTGGTCTATTGATGCAGAGTTCAGCCTTCATCCACTCCACTACTCCTGTGCTGTATCTAATTACTGGTACTGCCCATATGTTTATGGCTTTCATCATGTTCCCGGCACTGATTTTGACTTGAGTATTGCCTTAAGTCTCTGTATATATTCTTTCCTGACTGTGTCCTTCATCTCTTGGCATTTTCTATCCTCTCCTATTATTCCCAGGTAGGCTATTTGTATGTGTTTGATGCTGTTCCCTTCTGGTAGCTATATCCCTTCAGTCCTTGTTACTTTGTCTTTTTTTATGTTGACCAAGGTGCATTTTTCTATTCCAAACTCCATCCTGATGTCCCCAGATACAATCCTTACAGTCTGGATTAAGGTATATTTCCTTGATGCTCTTACCATACAGCTTGATGTCGTCCATGAACATCAGATGGTTAATTCTGTTGCCTCCTTTCTTGAGTTGGTAACCAGCATCCATCTTCTGCAGTACTTTTGTCATGGGAGTCATGGCTACTACGAAAAGTAGTGGGGACAATCAGTCACCTTCAAAGATCCCTCTCCTGTTGTTAACCTCTGCTAGTCGTATCCCAGAGCTTTTAAGTACTGTATTCCAGTTGCACATTGTATTTTTTATGGAGCTGATGGCATTTTCCTCTGCCCCATATATTTTCAGACATTCTATTAGCCATGTGTGCAGTATCATGTCGAAGGCTTTCTTGTAGTCAATCCATGCCATGCTTAGGTTGATTCTCCTTCTCTTACTATTCTTCATTACCATTTTGTCTACCAGGAGCTGGTCTTTTGTGCCCCTACACTTCCTTCTCCAGCCTTTCTGTTGGTGGGGGATGGTGTTTGTATCCTCTAGGTAGTTGTATAGCCTTTCATTGATGATACCTGTTAGTAAATTCCACATTATTGGTAGGCAGGTGATAGGCCTGTTGTTGTTGTTATTATTATTATTATTATTATTATTATTATTATTATTATTATTATTATTATTATTATTATTATTATTATTATTATTATTATTATTATTATTATTATTATTATTATTATTATTATTATTATTATTATTATTATTATTCAGAAGATGAACCCTCTTTATATGGTACAGACCTGCAGGGGCCACTGACTTGAAATTCAAGTTTCCAAAGAATATGGTGTTCATCTGAAATGAAATTACAGAACATAACAGGAAATAAAGAAAGAAGAGATCAGTTATTAGAAAACAAAGAAATGAACAAAGTAGTAAATAGATAAAAATGTAAATAAACTAAAAGTACAAAGAAAACTCTTTTATGGAGACTGTTCCACAGCCCAGTGGTGTGAGGAATAAAAGACCTCTGGCATTGAGAAATTCAATAGTGAGGCACCTTTACCGCACATTGGTGCTGTTCTTCAGCAAAACTGGTCGCTCTCAGCAGGAAAAGAGGATTGTGGATCAATTGTAAGAGAATGTTAAAATAGAAATTTTTATACAATTTTTTTAATACTTACCTCTCGTGTGAAAAGTAAAAAATTAATAGGATTGTTTTGTGCAAACCATCTATTCGCCAATCGCTTTCAGGTGGTTTGAGTGTCCACAGTTTCCCATTCAGTTTTTTCTTCTGTCCACATGAGTGGGGAGGTTGGGGAGTGATACATAATTGTGAGGTATTTAAAAAATAAATTTCATTATACAAATTTTTATTATTAATATGAATTTTACCTCTCTATTATGGCAGCTGATTCCTGCATTGAGCAAAGGAGGTGGGAAAGGTGTGAGGACAAATTTAATAACCCCATGGAAAACCATAAAATTCCACCAGGAATAAGACACTACTTACCTAATGATTAGCATCCATCTGTTGGTACTGCCACTAAGCAAGGACTAATTCATTAGGTAGCAAGACCTCTGAACAATATTGGAGTTTCCTTACTAGGGATACCACTCACTCTCTGACGTAAGTGGGACACAAGGCCTTATGCCTAGGACAGCAGAGCAACAATGGTAAAAGAATGAAGGCTCTCACCTAATACAACATAGGTACAGTACCTCTTCATACTCCCTGTAAGCAGACAATTCCCTAACCAAACAGGAAAGGTTAGAGTACAGCTACCATAATTGTTCAGGATATGAGGGGTGAAAGAGCTTGCACGATTTATTGAATTTCCACATCACGCAGATAGTGCGAGGCAAATACGAAGTTGTTAAACCACTACATTGCACTGACAACCTTCCCAAGGAAAGATTCTTAAGGAAACTGAAAGTGGTCGGTACTACTCGCACATCGTGAAATATTACTTTAAGCTGATGGTGAAAGAGTAGAGTCTAAATGTGCATGTGCTTCTCTGACCAGAGCCTTGAACAGACAAGACATGCCATTCTTTGATGACAGTAAGTCAGGTTCCCTAGGGCTGCAAAAAAAAAAAAAAAGGTTGTTGGTATTTCGCCTGATTTCCCTAGTCCTTTGCAAATATATAAAGAGAACTCTGACTGGACACAGGGAAGTTTCTTCCTCATCTGGTATCAAAGAGGACAGACTGGGGATCACGAAAGAGCAAAGCAGAGGATGAGACTTAAGGTTATTCTTGGCCCTGAAAAGGGGTAGAAAAGAAAGGACTGCTCCTTGGGTAGTAAAGCCTACAATAGCATGAGAAAGCCTGAAGCTCGATACTCTTTTGCTGAGGCCAAGGCTAACAAAAACAGTCTTCACTCTCAAACCCTTAAGGGAGCTTGTGCTCAAGGGCTCAAATGGGGGCATGCATAAATACTTAAGCAACACATCAAAGTTCCAGCCCAGGAGTTTACTTGAAGACTTAGGAATATCAACTGGGAGCAGTGGATGGTCTCTTTAATATCCATTTTAGACAAAATATCTAGGCCAGAATGCCTCAATATGGCAACTGACAAGGATTGATAAACTTTAATGGCAGGGACTGAAAAATGTCTGTAGTAGTGTAAGTAAAGTAAGCATTTATTTAATGATATTCACAGAGGCACAGGTGCAGGAAAGCCTTCTAGCAGAGCACCAAGCCCTACAATACTGCCCACCTTCTTTGATACTGTGCATTAGTCGACTCCCTTCTGGAGTTATGGATAGACCTACATTCCTTTGAAAACCCCCTTGCTGGTAAGAAATGGTAGAGTCTCCAAGCAGTCAGATGAAGCATGGGGAGGTTTTGGTGAAACCTCATATCTTCTGGCTGTTTGAGAAGACCTTTCCTTGGTGGAAGAAACCTTGGGTGATCTACTAACAGAGGCAGGGGGTCTGGGAAGCCATCAAGGGGTCACTGAAGTCATGCATGAATTCACAGCCATAAGGAATTTTCCTAGGAACCTCTGTATCCTAGCAAATGGGGGAAAAGCATATAAGTCTGGGTAAGACCAATCTAAAAGCACTGTGTCGACTGCCCATGCCTAAGGATCCTGAAATGGAGAGCAGTACACTGGCAAGAAACTGTTGGACCTGGTGGTCAACAAGTCCATTAGAGGAGTGCCCTACAACTTCTACAGGTCCTTGCAGACTTGTGGATGCAAGATCAATTCAGCAAGACAGAATCTGGTCCTTCATGCTCAGTTGGTCTGCTACAATGTTAATTTTTCCTGGCACAAACTCAGGTAACAGAAAAATCTTCCTTTCCTCTGACCAAGTGAGAATGCGACTTTAAAGGTAGAACAAAGCTTCTGACTTTGTGCCTCATTGATTGGTCAGCTATGCCAGCACTGTTTAATTGTCTGAAAAGAGTGCTACCTTTTGCCCAGTATTAGATCCTCTAATGCTAGCAGGGTCTTCCACACTGCTAACATCTCTAACTGATTGAAATGGAGTTCTCATTCCTGTTTGCTGCAACCGCTCCTCAACCTTCTGACGATGCATCAGAATATAACATGAGGTCTGGGCTCTTCAACTGGAGAGACACGCCTTGCAAAAGTTGAGGTTGATGGTTCCACTATCTCAGAGGGTCCTCTAACTCCACTGGAAACCTGAATTTGAACAGATTCTGGCTGAACTTCCTGGTTCCAGTGCCTCTTGAGAAAACTGAATTGGCCTCATTCTCAGCCTGGCACCCAGAAACAGTTTCTCTAGTGATGCCATGTGCCCTAACAGGGACAACCATTTCTTGGCTGGCAAGGTTGTGAAGGATAAAAATTCTTCTAGAGTTAAAAAAAAGTTGTCTATGCATTTCTCCTTCGGAGAAACCAAGACATTCTTGGTGTCCAAAAGCATTCCCAGGTAACAAAGGTTCTGAGTTGATATTTGATTGGAATTTGAAACATTTATCAGTATTCCCAACATATCTGTCTACTTTAAAAGAATATCTCTTGCCCTCAGGTTCCCCTCTACACTGGACGCTAGTATCAGCCAATCGTCCAGGTAGAGAAGCATCTGAATGCCTAACAGGCTTGCCCACTCGCCCAACTGCAATATGATTCTTGTTAAAACTTGAGGGGCTGAGCTCAGACCAAACATCGCCTGAAACTGGTACACCTTGCCCTGAAAAACACACTGCAAATATTTCCTTGAATTTGGCTGAATTGGTACATGGAAGTAAGCACCCATCATGTCCACTGATACCATTCAATCTCCTCGCCGAATTGTTGCTAAAACTGAACTGGCAAACCCCTGGTGAATGGAGTCAGACGAACGAAATGGTTCAACTTGGAGGCATCCAGTACCCGTCTCCATCCTCCCGAAGCTTTTGGTACCAGAAACTGCTGACTGTAAAACCCTGGCAATGAGTCCAAGACTATTCCACAGCTCCTTTTAGCCCAAGAGAGTCTACTTCCTCCCACAAGATCTGGAACTTCTCCTCGTTGTGGAGATAAGAGGCAAACCCCAGAGGAGAAATGGCTAGAGGAGGTTGAGAAAGAAAGGGGATGCTGTATCCCTCCTTCAGTACCTCCACCACCCAAGGATCTGCCTCTGATCCTGCCAAACTGAATAAAAGAGGCTCAATCTCCCTCCTACTAGGTACTGGGAGCCTGAGGCATCATATTTATCAGGAGATGGATTTCTAGGACGTTTATTGTCCTTCCCGAAAGCCTGAAAGGGTTGGCTCAAGGACCTCGATGACTTACCTGTTTGCCTGGGGGGAACCTTGAAACTTTGCGTTAACTGCAGAAGCGGCTGCTGCCTTGGTTGTGTATGCCTAAAAGTTTGAGAGCAAAGCAACAAAGATTTGGTTTCCACTTTCTCAACCTCCTGAACTATGGCACCTAATGCTGAGGCATCCAGTAAAGAATGTAAGGGGTGATGTGTGATAACGTCAGCCTTCTGGGTTGAAGAGACAGAGGAAGCCAAAAAGAACACAATTGTTCCTTACACTTAACAACTGCATAGTAAAAGTGTGCAGTCTGAAACTGCTCTATCTAAGCAGCCGAAATATTTTGCAGAAGAGCAGAAACAATCTCTCTTGCTATTCGTCATTTGCTGCTACAGCCATTTCAATAAAGGGTAACTGCCATAAGACATCGCTCTCCCCTTTCTCATAAAGAGGGGAAGAAAAGGAAAGAACTTTTACAAGGAACTTTCTGATGGAGCAATTTAGCTACTATGTCAAATCTATTCAGTGCCAACTTAGCCCGTTTTGGAGAGGGAAGGGGATATGCATTAGGTTCCAGCCTAGCAATCCTAACGACCTCAAATCCTGAACTACTGGTTCCTCAAAGAAATCAGGAAGTTTGCTTGCACAGACCCTAATCAGTCTCTTAGGAGCTGATGATACTACCTGCTCTTCATCAGCCTTGGAGTCAAATTTGTGAGCCTTAGGCTCATAGAGGGAAATCCTTGGGAAGAAGAAGTGGTGGCAGCAGAACCCCCTGCTCCCTGAGAAGGAAAGACTTAAATGGAAGCAAAAAATCTGGTTGGCTCCACTTTGTGCCATGGTACCTGGCACCAAAGAATCATCTGCACAGGAAACAAAGCCTTCCTCACTATTCACACCATCTTGCACTGACATCGAGGTAGCAGGAGTGAAAACTGAAATTCCCGAAGGAGCCGATCTCAAAAAATTTGGCTGAGGGGAAGATACTCCTGTCTACTCTGCTACTGAGACTGGCAATCTAAGAAGGCTCTGCTTGACTAACAGGCGAATATGCTGAACCTCAGCACTGAAAAGGCAACCAAGAATGCCTAAAAGAGGCTCGAGAATGCATCAAATCCTGCCTCGGAGACTGGAAAGCAGCCCAAGGTCCACAATGTAGAATGTGGTTGAAGAAATGCAAGAATGCTCAGGAGTAGCCCAAATCGACAAAGAAGGTGACCAAGACTGGAAGCGCAATGTCTGAGAAGAGCGAGAACTAAAATGAGGCGTCTGTGCCCTACGTGTCGCCAATAGAAGCTCCTACTTCTCAAAGTAGTAGGAGAAACTAGCACTGTCTGATGAAGCAGGTGTCAAAAGTTTATGAGACCGCCTGAAAAAAGGAGAATTTGGAGAACAAATGCGTTCACACAGCCAATCGCGACTACTCGCAAAAAACTCCCTCTCATCAGACAGAAAATGTTAAGACGAAATGGCAGAATCAGATAGCCTTGGAGACAGACAAGAAGAATGCAAGCATCTGGTGCCAGGCAAAAGCCTAGCTAGCTCTACGGTAGTGTTCAGCATCAGGCGAGTGTCTACTGTCCAGTAAGCATTCAATGTCCGGAGAATGCCTCCGAGAGAATACCAAATCCTCTAGCAAAGGAAGACTACAGGAAGATCCGGATAGGAATCGCTAAGAGTACGCGGCCTCCAGCAAGGCCTAGGGGATACAAAATCAGACATTGAGTGAGTGCGCTTAACTTTACCTAGTATATCTACCTTCTGCCTGGTTACTAAGTGCTCACTCCACAAACACAGTTGCGGGCGCACTATATACCCTGTTTGTGTTACATGCAGAGATATTTAACTTAACAGAGTTTCATTTTATAGCTTTCTCTTTCTTACTGTTATAACATTATATAAACTAACACTGAATTCCCTTATTTATAATTTAATCATCTTTAGCATTACTGTACTTTACAGGCAGTCCTCAGTTTATGACGGGGGTTCTGTTTTTCCGCTGCGTCGTAAACCGAAAATTGTTGTAAACCGAAAAATCGTCAAAAATCGTCAAAGATCCTAAGAAAACCTTACTTTTAATGCTTTGGGTGTATTGAAAACGATGTAAACTGCATTTTTACTGAGTTTTTCATAAAAAAAAAAAACTCTAAATTTTTATTATTCTGCTGTTTTGGAGCCATATTTCTTCCGTCGGATTGGTGTACGACGCGTCGTAACCCCGGAACATGCGTCGTAAACTGGGAAATAATTTCTGATGAATATATTTGAAAAGCGTCGTAACCTTGGAACATCGTAAGCCGGACCCGTCGTAAACCGGGGACTGCCTGTATTTAATACTTCATCAGTCCGCAACAAGAACCCCAAAAAGTTAGAGATATTACTACTAAAGTAATTTTTACTGAAATTTGCTTGATCTTGTCGTGCTTATCTTTCGGTGACCGAGTGCCAACCTGTACATGATGTGCCAGGTTGGCCAGAGGAAGATGACACTGGGCACAAACCACTTCCACTCCCAGACATACCCTGCTTCCCTGTACCTCCAACAGTAGAAGGAGCGTCACAGGGCATGGCTAGGGTATGGCTAACGGGAAGGAAGGGCATTGGCACTTCCTCTGCCATGGGGGGGGGGGAAACCCAAAAAAGGATGACTAATTTGCCAAACCTCATATCCTAAACAATATGGGGAGCTTTGAGTGGAGAAGAAAATTTTAAAGAAGCATTATTAGGAAAACAGGGAGAGCAGCAAGAGCTACTACTCTGAAAGGTTGTGAAAAATGAGAAACGTACTCCTAACTTCACTTCCTTTCCTACAGTTAGAAAAATCTTTTTCTGTCTTTTCCTATTCTTATCTACGTCTCGCATTTGCTTATACTGTACTTTAAATAAATATTCATTATTTCAACTGACCAACCAATACACTGATCATAGCAATCGTTGTTCTTACATTTAACACATTGGTTGACCATCCTGAACTGAAGAGTAAAGCACCCTTTTACCTTACAGACTCGAAACCACTTGTCTTTCTCCTCTTCGGAAGACATCCTATATAATGACAAAAATAAAAAACAAGAAAACCAAAACCAAATTCAGATAACGATCTAATCAACAAAATCAAGTAAACATTCTCCAATGAGTTCTCGCAGGCCAACAATAGTGAAAAAACTGAATGGAAAACTATAGATACTCAAACCACCCGAAAGGGATGGGTGAATAGACTTCAAATTATACAATCCTATTAATTTTTTTCTTTTCACACACTATCATCCTCCTGCCTGATGAGGGAAATACAGCTATCATAATATGGAGGACAGCTATCATAATATGGAGGTAAGATTCATTTCAAAAATGATATTTTTATGATAAAATAAATTTTTATATATACTTACCAAGTAATTACATGGCTTATACAGTACTTTCACTCACCGGCAGCTTAAAAATTTGAAATTCGTGGTAGTGCTCGTGTCGGTGTAGGTGACTAGTTCCCGCCCATTTTCGGGGTGTGAAAGGAACAAGTTCAACAGCTCGATTCAGTTGTTTTTTGCCCTTCTTTCCATATGAGGGGAGGAGGGAGGGCTTGATTCGTAATTACTTGGTAAGTATATATAAAACTTTATTTTATCATAAAAATGTCATATTTATATATGTAACTTACCAAGTAATTATATAGCTGAATCCCAAATTGACATGGAGGTGGGATATATGGATTAACTACCCCAAAACATTATGGATGATAATGAGTTAGAGGAGAGCAAAATTAGCATTGGTACAATGCTTGTCGTTCCTTACCTGGTAAGAGAGCTGCTGCAGGTAGATACTGCCTCTGGTCGGCGCTCATCTTTACAGGGTGTGGCGAGTCAGCCAGAAGCACCTCTACATCAGTAGGTACTTAGCAGCAAGGGATGAACCCGGTGACTTAAAAAGTATAAAAGAAACCAGTTGCCCCTGCCCTGGACACACACTGACCAACCAATGACCAGAATCAATGAACATGAGCATCACCTACACCACAAAAAATAAAAACAACACCCACCCATTAAAGCTAAGACTGGTGGGTCTCCAGGTACATAGTATCCCCAGGCTCCCCTTACGACTCAACACCCAAGTTCAAGGCAAAGAGAAAAGGAAGGAAGAAAGGCTTCCTAAGCTTCCTCCCCCAACACCATGCCAGCCACGGATAACGGCCCTAAAATACTACAATTTTCTAAAGTATTTTTCACATCATGAAGATAATGAGTTGCAAAGATAGACTTGCACCTCCAGTAAGTTGATTGAGGAACTGATGATAGAAACAGGTTGTGCTTGAAGGCTAAAGACGTGGAGACAGCTCTGATCTCATGAGCTTTAGCTTTGATGGACGTTAAAGTCTCTTCTCCAACCTGAGAATGGGCCTCAGAGATCAGAGCCTTCAGGAAGAAAGACAAGCCGTTCTTTGATTGAGCATGAGACGGATTCCTAACCGAGCACCACAAATTACTCACAGGACCTCGAATCTTTTCCGTTCTGTGGAAGTAGGACCTCAGTGCTCTCACTGGGCACTGAACTCTCTCCTCCTCATCTGGGCCTAGAATTTCCATCAGGCTTTTAATAGTGAAGGAACGAGGCCAGGGCTTGGTTGGGCCTTCACTCTTTGCTAAAAAGCCCAAGGTGAAGGAATATACGGCATCACCTTGGGAAAATCCCACTCTCTTGTCAAAGAGCATGCACTTCACTGACCCTTTTGGCAGAATGAAGAGGCTCGAGGAGGGGGTTAGAGAGCCACTTCAAAACTACGTCCAGATTCCAAGAGACGGCCTCTTGCCTCTTGGATTTGGAGGTATTGAAGGATTTAATGAGATCGGACAGATCTTGATTAGCAGAGAGATCCATACCTCTGTGCCAAAACACTGAACTAAGCATAGCCCTGTATCCTCTGATCATAGGGAACAGGCCCCTAGATGTCCTCAAGTACAGGAGAAATTCGGCAATATCTGCTACAGATGTCTTAGAAGAGATGTCATGTCTTCTACACCAGGCTCTGAAGATTGTTCACTTGGCTTGATAGACTTTGTTGGAAGAGGAGCGCCTACACTTGGCAATAGCCTCTGAACTTGCTGTTGAAAACCCCTTCTGTCTGGAGGAGTTTCCTGACAGTCTGAACCATGTCAGGGCCAGAGTGGAAAATCCTTCGTGGAACTGCCTGAAGTGGAGTTGTCTGAGCAGACTTGGTCACTGTGGTAACAACCTTGGGAAGTCATTCAGCAACTTGAGGAGATCTGGGAACCATTCATGTCGCAGCCAGAACGGGGCCACTAGAGTCATCGTGAAGTTCATGTGGCTGCGGAACTTGTTGAGGACCTCTCGTATCATGCAGAATGGCAGGAAAGCATAGAGAACCTTGTTCGACCACTCTTGTAGCACACCTGTGGATGAATAGTCCACTGTGTGGGGAGCACCTGACTGCGACGGCTCAACCCGTCCAGAAGGACATTGAGCTTGCCCTGGATGAACCACGTCACCAACTTGGTCCAGTTGTGATCTGCCCATAAAAGGAGGGTTCTTGCTGCTTCACAAAGGGAGAACAAATGAGTTCCCCCTTGCTGCTTGTTATACGTCAGGGTGTAGTATTGTCCAAGTGTATGGTCACTACTTGACTGCTGACTACTGAAGCAAAATGCTGAAGGCCCAGCCGAATTGCTGTCAGCTCCTTGAGGTTGATGTGCCAGTGAATCTGCTCCTGAGACCAAGTTCCTGACACTTCTTGGGTGCCTAAAAGCACTCCCCAACCCAGATTCGATGCATATACATAGAAGTCTAGGTTGGGGTTCAAAGGAAGAAGGGACTTCCCTTCTGAAAGCCTGCCTTCTGACTTCCATCACTGGAAATCCTCCTTGATTTCTTGAGATATCGGGAAGACAAATGTGTCTGGATGAGCTTTCCTGTCCCAGCTGGCCCACAGATAAAACGGAAGAGTTCTCATATGAGCCTTCCTAGGGAAACAAACTACTCCATGGAGGCTGAGGTACCTAGAAGGCTTATCCATTGGTTGGAAACACAGGTTTGGTGGGTGAGGAACTCATCGACTTTCTTCAGGCATGACTGAACTCTTTTGGGTGATGGAAAAACCTGAAAACTCGGAGAGTTTATCACCATCTACAAAGAGAGAATCATCTGTAATGGAACCAGCTGGGGCTTCTGAATATTGATTAGCAGACCCAACTCTTCTGATAAACAAAGGGTCTTCCGAAGGTCCTCCATGCATCGAAGGAGCCAATCGTCTAAGAAGAGGGAGATGTTTGTCCCTATCAGATGAAGCCACTTGGAGAGCAGAGCAAGGACTCGGGTGAACACTTGTGGAGCAGTCGAAAGGCTGAAGCATAAGGCCCAAAACTGGTACTGTACACTCTATTGCGAAACACAAAACGTAGATATTTCCTGGATTCCGGATGTATAGGGATGGGAAAATAGGCATCTTGCATGTCTATAATAGTCATCCAGTCACCCCAGTGAATGGATGACATGACAGAGTGACTTGTTTCCATCTTGAATTTTGTCTTTTCGACAAAAAAATTCAAGGCACTTATGTTCAGTACTGGCCTCCAACCCCTTGATGCCTTAGGGACTATGAAGAGACAGTTGTAAAAACTGTCTGACTGGACTTCTTCAACTTCCTCGATGGCTGTTTTCTTGTGGAGGGCTGACACTTCGTCAGAGAACACCGAATACTTCTTGGATCCTACCGAATAGGCGGTCAACAAGATAGGCGTGTTGACTAATGGGGGCTTCTCCCTGAATTGGATGGAGTAGCCCTGTTTCAGCACTGACACAATCCACTCCTCTGCTTCTCTTGTGCTCCACCTCTCCCAGTAATGGAGGAGCCTGGCTCCTACTGGCGCATGGAGGAAAGGATCCTCACTTTCCGAGCAGCAGGTTTGGAAGAAGGCTTCTTAAAAGGTCAGGATGAGAAGCACAGGTTTGTCCTAGACCTAGACTGAGCTCTGGGTCTGCCACCTCGAAAGGGCAGAGGCTGAAGTGGAGAATGGGTCCTGGTAGTTGATGGAGACTCCCTGGGATGTCTAGGCGAGTGAGCTAAATGGTCCTGACAGTAGACTGAGGGAAGAGGTGCTGGTGATCGAGAGGAGTATACAAAAGGGAAGACTTCTGAGAAGCCGTGACACTCTTCGTAGTAAACAAGAACAATAGCTCGCTCTCTCTTCAAAACTCCCATCGCGTAGAGAGAGGCTAACCCTTGAGAGGCATCTCTGATGCCCCTGTCCATGCACAACAGGACATTCAGCCAATACGATGCAACTTCCTAAGGGAGCGAAGAGCAATTCTTAATCTTGTGGGCTAAGGCCCCCACCGACCAGTCTAAAAAGCTTAAAACTTTGAAGATCCTGAACAAGTTCTTCAAAAGGTGGTCAAGTTCTGTAGGGGAGAACATCACCTTAGTGGCAGCGAAGTCTGACCTCCTAGATGAGTCATTAAGTCCTGAGAAGTCTGCCTGGGAGGAGTCAGCCACTCCCTGTGAGGGAGCTTCTCCGGTCTCGTACGAAGAATACCTCCAGTGCACAAGATGAGAGGGAGGGTAGCTGAAGGAAGACTTCCCCTGCTCTCTCTTCTCCGAGAGCCAGCCATCCAGATCATTGAGAGCCTTCCTAACGGAAGATGAAAGCACCATCTTTGGTAACCTCGAGGAGTCGGTAGGCTTGTCACCGGTGAAAAACGCCGAAGCCAGGGAGGTCGGGGCCAGAGGCGAGAAGAATCCCAAATAGTTCTGCAGCAAGTGTGTCAACAAAGCTATACAAGTTGTCAGAGGGGAACCCTGATCCACTTCACCAACTTCAACTTCATCCTCCAATAAAACAGAAAAAAAGTATATCTCAGTTTAATCAGACCACTGAGCTGATTAACAGCTCTCCTAGGGCTGGCCCGAAGGATTAGATTTATTTGATGTGGCTAGGAACCAACTCGTTACCTAGCAACGGGACCTACAGCTTATTGTGGAATCCGCACCACATTATGACTAAAAATGAGTTTCTATTACCAGAAATAAATTCCTCTAATTCTTCATTGGCCGGCCGGAGAGTCGAACACTGGGCCAACAGCGTACTAGCCGAGAGCTCTACCCACCCCTCCAATGAAGAACTACAATAAAACAGAGGATAGAAGCATATCTTGAGGGGCCTGGGCCAAAGAAGGAGGCTCTTTCTTGAGAAAATTTAAGATGTCTGCCAGCTGACGCTGAATGAGAGCTAGCGATGGGTCTGTTGTGTCTGCAGAAGGTGTCTGAGCTGGAATCTTGGGCGATGAAGGGCACTCGGGAACTGAAGGGCGCTTGTGCGATGACAGGAACTCAGGCGTAACTGGAGGAACAGGTGCTAGCGGGCGTTCGGGTGCTAATGGCCACTCAGGCGCTAATGGCCACTCGGGCGCTAGCGGGAGCTTGGGTGCTAACGGCCGCTCGGGCACTAACGGGTGCTCAGAAACTACCGAATGTCTGGGTGTTGCTGGGAGATCGGTTGCTTTTGGGAGCTTGGGCGCTACTGGGCACCCGTGAGACAATGAGAAGCGTCTCGGAGCAGATAAATGCTTGGCCTCATTCACAGGATACACTGGAGAAAAGCATTCTGAGGAATCCCAGAAACTACAAGAAGGCTGCTGCAGGGGTTCCCTAAATTTCTTGTAAGGCACTGGAGGGGAGCAGAACGTGTCTGCCACGGGCTTTTTCAGTGGCCGCGATCCATCAATTAAGCGCCAGCGGCACCTATCCTTGGGGCTGGAGCCTCAGAACTTGAGGATAGCCTATTCACTTCCATTTGGATGCCTTTCCAATAGCTATCCTTTGCTGCGACCTGCAAAGTTGCAACAAGTCTGACTGAGGTGACAACTGCCCGTGGGCAGACCCCACTGACCTCCCTTGGACCTCTGGTATGACTGCTCCCAGGAGTACGGGAATACACCAGTGACCTTTGCCTAGGAGCGTCGGTGGGACGAGCAGCGGCCACCTACACTGACACTTCACCAACACTAGCACTTTTTTCAACTTTGTCCACAAGGACATACACTGAAGCACCCAACTGGGTCACAGTATCCACAATTAACCCCATTTTGACAACAAAATTACATACGAGTTTCAACTCGGCTGGCAAGGGGATTGGGTTCACAAGCGAGGGAGCCGGGTAAAGGAGTAGGCTGAATAGTTGGAGAATTGGGAACAGGTGACACAGCGGGAGCAGGTAAAGGTAAAGCAGAAATATCGTCACCAGCAGAACTAACTACGGTCTTGCTTTCTAATATCTGTTTTTTTGGCTCTAACGGTTGCCTTACGTTTCCTGTTTCTGTCTAATTTCACTAAATGAGACCCAAAAACCTTCCATTTTCTAGCATCCCACTCTGAACATTCGACACATGTTCAATCAACTGAACACTCTTGTCCCCTACATTGTACGCACATAGAGTGAGAGTCATATTTCACTTTAGTGAGCCTAGTATTGCAGCCTTTGCTGACATACTAGGCTAGGCCTAAGTCTATGAAGTCAACAATCGAGTTATAATGTAAGTCAAGCTGAAAAAAAGCGTCCTAGACTGAAAATTAATGGTCTCACTAAGAGTGAACCTACCATAAATACAAAAGCCGTAGACTATCCATACTTCACCCAAAGAAGAATCTCAAAAGGAAAAGTGGCGAAAGCCAAATTTTAAGCTGACCGCTCACACCAAACCACTATTGGAGCCAGCAGAAAAACAACTGAATCACGCTGTTGAGGTTGTTCCTCTCATACCCTGAAAGTGGGCGGAGACTAGTCACCTACACCGACACGAGCACTACCACGAATTTCAAATTCTTAAACTGCCAGCGAGTGAAACTATAAGCAATGCAATTACTTGATAAGTTACATATAGAAAACTGTCTATACCTATATAATTAGTCCTATAAGTGCTAATAACCTCATACTAGGTGCCGATGACAGCAGAAGTTGCATACGTAACAAAGATTAACGTTCACTAAAACAGTCTTTCAGCTAACGCATTATGCGAGACAATGAGTGTGAAAAATGGAGAGGGAATGTGAAAAACATCACCTTCAAAAGAATATTAATGAGTATATTATACTAATTCTAAATACTGTATAGTCAATAAGACCGTGAAAAGGGAGAATTAAGTACTGGAGAGCACAGTACCCCATCGCCCCAAGAACCAACCTGGTTCCCTGGTAGCTGACTCTTTTGCAAAGTCCCACTATTGCAAGGCAGTCCAAGGCTCATGCTACAAACAGGCAAGGGCACCACCACCTTACTTCTAACATGGAAACACGAAAAAGAACGCACACCATGGGGGCATTTGGAACAGTTCCCTGTCACGAACATAGTTAAACTTGTAATAAAACTTAAAATAAGGTTAACATCCTGTTCTAACTTCTCGATATGCTTTCCTGAACGGAAAGGGGAGCAGAAGGCAGAGCTACAAAGTAAGTCAGAATACTAGCACTATCAAAATGTCTAGCCTGAGTAGAGACTGCTACAGATGAAAGGACACTAGGTAGGAAAGAACTGACAGTTTAAGTCCTAACTTTACCTAATTGCTTTTGCAATCTATCAGCTTCCCTTCTTTCCTATGTCTGACATGTTTAAGCATCAGCTTCCCTTCCTTCCTATATCTGACATATTTAAGCATAAAGACCTCAGGCCAATCCCTATATTCCTCACGTTTAGTTTCAAGATCACACACTGTACCCCTGCAGCTGGTACAAACTAAATGTTAATTTACTTCAAATTTCAACATCCTGTTTACACAAAAATCATTCCTACATAGCCTGATGTTATTGGTTTTGCTTCCAGTGGTAGACATCCTAGGAAAATGAAATTACAGAACCGTAAACAGGCGTGCAAAACAGCCAAACTTCAGAGAATACTAACAACTGCCTATGAGCAATGGCAGCAAGGAGAATTCTGACAAAAGCTAAAACATTCAAAACATATCTGGTGATGAACAGGTGAACTACAGTCATTCAATCTTTGTTTGAGTGCTGACTTGCCTAACAGCACAGAGATATAGGCTAACTTTAACAGTAGGTAAGATTCATCCCAAATAAAATAGTTGTACAGTATTACACTCATGTTTTTTGTATCCTTCCACTTTTTACTGGTCACAAAAATCAACTCTACTGATTACAAAAGCCTCACCGGCAATAGTATACCCCTTCGAACAGCTCCTTTAATCCACAACAAGATCCCACTGAGCACAAGCTGCTCATACTCCAGACCAGGATGGAGACAAGCCAAAAGTCCAATCTCTAGGGAACTCCTGGTCCCATGAACCTGACGAGCCTCTTGTCGTGGAAAAACACAAGACCCAGCTAAGCTGCTACCAGGACCCTGTTCCAACTTTGACCCTGCTGGCCCCCCCTGTTCTGGTAACTGGTCACAACCAAGAACAAAGGCAGAGGAGAAGAGCAATCCCTCGAACCACTCCTCCCACTCCCCTCCCAAACATGCAGTGAACCATGTGAACAAGAGGTGAAAGAACCCAATGGGGACCTCTCCCTATAGTAAGAACATGCTATATGTGAACATAGCAAGTGTTGAGATGGGGCAGGCTCCCACACTGAGCCTGACAAAGAGGGCTGAGCCTGGGAACCCACTCAGCTGCCAAACCAGGACCAATCCCAGGACAGATTGTGGGGGGGGGTCATGATGGGAAGGTCTGTCCCAATCATCTGCCTTCTCAAAATCATGGGACTGAGACCAAGCACAGTGAGCCAAAGGCACACCTTGTCCCAGCACAAGCCTGAGTACTCGTAGTGGAATGAGGTGGGAGTGAAGCGTAAATCTAAGTGAGCTGGTGAAGAGCATCAGTTCTGCCCAAGGTATCCTGGTCACCTAGTGACCACGCTAGACCAATTATGTGACGCATTAGGCTTCCCCATCTTCTTAAGCTGTCTTGGCAGGTAGGAGTCCAGGGTTGGGACGGAGGTGGATGAGTCTAACGACAACAAGTGTCATGGTATGACATTGTGTAAAATGGAACAGATAGTTCCATTAATATGTAATGTGAATGGACTTAACAAAAAGTATATATATCTGTGTGAGCACGAGAGGTGTTGTTTTTGAATCACAGATCTAGTCCTTCAAGTCACACATGTCAGCAAAACATGTCAGCAAGTGTCCATGTGTTGTTTGGAAAACAGTATGTCAGCATAAGCCATAACCTCTTTGTTCTAGGCTGAGAGCAGTCACGTAGGCAGCAAGAGATCCTTGGGAACGAGGTCATGTGTGTTCGTGTGTGTGTGTAACTGATAAGTCTTGTTATGATGTAGTGTGGAAGATTTAAGACAGATTAAAATGGGAAATCCTCCTGTGTAGACCCACTGTTACCTTGTTGTACAATATTCCAGAATATAGTCACACAGAATCCCATTATGGAGTTTGTCTAAGTCCTATTAGAAGAACTTTTCTATTTCTAAGACGTAAACTCAGTCCAACCATGAAGAAACCTTTGAAGATGCAATTCCAGTTCTCTGACTGTATTGAATACGGTCCACATAATCTGATATAGCTAGATACTCGCAAGAGTACCTCTACACAAGCAGGAGGAGGAAGATGAAAGAGAGCCAGGCACACTTGCCTTATGCACTGAGGGGCTGGTTGAGACTGGAACCAAAGACTTTGCAAAATCAGGAACCTGAGGATCAGCAACAAGAAGCACTTCTGCTACAGAAAGATCCCCTTCATAAGCAGTGCCCAAAGATGTAGGAACAGCCAAAGAATCATCCTTAGCCTTCCTGGGACGATCTGGAGTCAACTTCTTCCTCTCTTTCACAAGTTTGTCCAGAAAGGCAGTGAACAAAGGACTCCCCGGGATATAAGGAGATGACCAGATCTTTCTTAGATACTAAAGTGATGATGTCTTCTTAGGGGGACCTGAAGCATCAAAATCCAAATCAGTCTTCCAAAGGTGACACTGATGCTAATGTATTGCCCTTATCAGAAGTAGCTACATCCTCAGGTGAAAGGTTTGCACTTGGGGTTCAGTCTGGTGTTACTCCCCCCTCAAAGAAGTAGCATGCAGAAAGGAAGGGGTATGGAAAATGAAGACACAAAGGAACTAAAATAAAAAGGTTCGATGGTGTCACACGTGTGTTTTTGCGTACATGCCTGAGGGAGCAAGTGAAAGCCTCTGGTCCCTCTTCCCAAACCTAATCATATGCAGAGAATCTCATAGCATACGTTTCTCACAGGGTGACGTCCTTGAGCAAGCTCTCCCCCAGCGAGAGGCACATACAGTATAAGGGTCAGTTGCTGCTGGCAACATATACAAAACAACAAAGACCAACAAAAAAAAAGGAACAAACACAGCAAAAAATTATAGGGAATGAGTGCATACTCATAAACTACAGCCAAGTTTTCAACCACTTACAGGATACGACCGCGGCACACGTCCCTTGCTCACAGTGGCTGAAAGAAAACTGAAGGTAACAGTCAGTGAGGTAGGAATACTCGCAACCTCATCCCTCATCTCCACCTGTTAATCACCTGGTGAACTACCTTGTTACTAAATTTTCCAATGGAGTCCAGCTCTAGCTCAAAGATGCTCCTACATAACAGGAGATGGTTTGTATATCCTACGTACAAACTGTAGAGAGAAATTGACTTACTTATATATAACCTGTTTGGAGGCATGCAGTCTCTAAGTGTGATCTACCTACTCAGGAAGGGATTTTAAATCTGAAATAAGCTACACTAAATCTGTTGTATTTGTATTCAGGCTTTGGAATTGATTACAGTATTAGCAAAGCTAAGAAATTAATTTTAAATATATAAGCATGTTTTCCTCGGAGTTTTTCATATGGTTTGCATAAATTTTACTTCAATATCCCTAAGAAAGGGTTGGTTTTCCTATGACAAATTCCTCAGGTTAGGTTTGGGGAAGAGCCCACCCCAGCATTGGGTTTGGACAAATTAGGTTATGAATCACTGGACTCTTTAGATTTATGGCAATCTAGTTGCATGGAGGGGGAAAACAGAGAGTCAAGAGTCTCACACGTCAGGTGAGGAACCTTCATCCTTGGTTAGGTAAGGTTAGGGAAAGTTAGGTTATTAAGTATCTCTGTAACTGTTCTTCTTACAGTTAGACAGTTTATAAATTTTTGGGTGATTGTTACCGTTGACATGCGTTAGTGGTGCATTTTTTCAACTGACTGCACTGTCATTTTTGCAGTTCCTAACTTTCCGACTCGTTATTTGGACTTTTCTGGTTCGCCCCCCTCCCCCTCACACTCCAAAAACGTTGGTCTCCCACTGACATGCATAATTAACCATGTGGAAGTGTTTAATGGATTTCCTCATGTTTTATACACATAAATAAACAAATAAATGTTATTTAGCACTATTTCACTTTAATACCACAACTCAATTCTGGAATTTTTATGATGTTCTCTGGGTCTCATTAGGATTAATACTGTACAAAACTCATAGTACTAAAATCGATCACAAATTTGCTGTTACCAGATATTTACTGACAAATGTTGTTCCTAACTTGGGGGAGTACAGACTGACTGTGCAAGTTGAATGTGGGTCCAGACAACTGTGGAAGCTGGAACATATTTTGTTATTTTCACCAGGCAAACGTGGTTTGCAAACAACAATAAAATCTTAAAAGATTTTAATTTTCACTAATTAGGTGGGATTTTGGAATTCTGCAGTTGCCTAAAAAAAAAATACTAGCTTCAATTTGTTGTACTGTAATTGTTCATTTGGTAACGAATGAGTACTTTAGACACTGGAACCCCTTACATCCTACAACTATGGGGGGGTCAAAGTGAGAGATGGGGGTTTTTGGGTTGGGGAAAATACAAAAGAGCAAAATATATACGCCTACAAAGAGGTATTCTAACACTACCATAGTAGGTTACTTTATTAGTTCTGATTCTGATTAAGGTAAGGTTTATTGAACATTTGGTGCTGTAATCTGATAAATTTTTACTGTAAGCCATAATCATACTATGGAGTTTAAAATGATTTTCGTGTTTTAATGCATGTTTTAAATGTTTCTGGCATTCATTCTGGTAGCCAATTAGTAGAACAGGCCTTGTTTTTCACATATTGGCCTCCTCTTTTGTATACCATAATAATGGGTATCACACTGGGGAACCAATGTTTTTGGCTGGGGGGGGGGAAGGGATACACAACAAGTGAAATACAAGTATGCACTGTAATATGTCATGATACTTCTGCAAGTTCTGTGATAAAGGTGCTATTTATTGAATGTCTTAAAGTGACATTATGCACTAGGTAAGGACCTGGAAACCTAGATTTTCTTAATGGCTGGCGGGGTGCAGACCTCGTGCCCTAAGTTACACAAAGATAGGGTAGGTGATGGTCCAGGAGGGGGGCAGGGAAAAGGGGGAAATTTCCCCTACCCTCCTGGCTATTGAAGGCCCCAGCACCCTAAGCTAAGTTAGGTTAGGTCTCAACCCTACTTCTTTTACCATGGAGCAAAGACCCCTGCTGCAGCTGAGTAAGACCCCCAGCATCATAGGTCGGGTCAGGATTTGGGGTTAAGGATGAAGAAGCCCCTCTAGCAGGTTAGGACCTAGCCCCCTAGATTAGGTTAGTTTAGAGGAGCTCAGGGAGGTAAAGCACCTCCAGGTAGGTGAGGACTCAGGCCCCTAGGTCATGTTAGGATAAATCCATCCAATTTCCTACAGTGGTTCCTCAAATTGGGGCATCCAGTATCTCAAAAACTACCCCTTTTACTAATGAAATGAACCTCGGAAACTTTCAAAGCACGCTTCAACAGATATGTACAATAAATCATATTTTAAACTCCAGTATGCAATTAAGGTTTAAAGTTAAAATTTACCATTTATTTTGTTGTTTCTACAACTAAATGCACAAAATGGTAAGATCAAAACCACACTCGAACAGGATCAGATCCTAACCTAACCTTCCCTTAACCTAACCTTAACTTGGAGTGCCATGCCCTAACCTGAGCTTCTAGCCCCCTGAATCCCCCTACGTGACCATGCATAACAGAACATGTGTATAACTATTATGTAGTATTACCCACCAAAGTTCCTGTTGACCTGTTACTGTGGAAAATATTTTTAATTTTAAAACTTCTGGGGTAGAACTAAGCAAGAGTTCCACATAGGGTATTACTTTGGAAACTAGTTTTTCTTATAGTATTTTGGTTGCTTATCAAGAATTTACTGTTATTTTTTGTCGGTCAACTGTAATTAACCTGTAATTAACCTCAGAAGTTGTACGATGGCCATTCTGCAATGCTATTGCACATGTGCAGCGTTATAGGGGAGCTTTTGGTAAGAAGTGGAGTTTCCTTCACTGGGGGGTTTGGGGAGCAGAGGCCCCCAACCAAGCAACACGGCATGCTAGGTTAGGTTAGGTCAGGGTACGTTATGTTAATAGAGTTCCTTTTAAAATAGGTTTCCTTAGCCAATCCCTTCTTGAACACATGGCTCCCTGATGACTTGCGCATGTGCGGAACCATTCCATAACAACATGGCGGTCCAGTCTTTCTGCCGTTTCGAAAACCTGGCATTCCCAAAGGGTCCCCAACCACGTTGGGTGGATAAGAGGTTAATAACAATTGACCAACAATAAACACCACCACCTCCTTCATCAACAACACTAAAAGTATAGGAAAAATCAATTTCCAAGGTAATAGTCTGTGTGGAGCTGTTACCTAGAAATATCCTGTGGAAAATACTTTGATTTTTTTACAATTCTGGTTAGGATAATTGACAAAAACTCACTCCTCACCCCACAGGCTCGGTAGGCCTAACCTTGAATAGCATATGTGGTAGGCCTAAGCATCTCGTGTAAAATTCCAC
This sequence comes from Macrobrachium rosenbergii, assembly GCF_040412425.1. Taxonomy (NCBI): domain Eukaryota; kingdom Metazoa; phylum Arthropoda; class Malacostraca; order Decapoda; family Palaemonidae; genus Macrobrachium; species Macrobrachium rosenbergii. The sequence continues at coordinate 4,571,606 of NC_089762.1, forward strand.
CATCGTCGGGGATTTATTTCAGTAAAACTACAGGGTAACTCCGCACGGACTGCCATGTTGCTGTTATGGAATGGTTCCGCGCATGTCCAAGTCATCAGGAAGCCATATGTTCAAGAAGGGACTGGCTAAGTTAAGTATACCTTAGTTTGACCAGACCACTGAGCTGATTAACAGCTCTCCTAGAGAGGGCTGGCCCAAAGGATTATATTTATTTTACGTGGCTAAGAACCAATTGGCTACTTAGCAACAAGACTTACAGCTTATTGTGGAATCCGAACCACATGATGGCGAGAAATGAATTTCTATCATCAGAAATAAATTCCTCTAACTCTTCACTAGCCGGCCGGAGAGTCAAATTCGGGCCGAGCGAGTGCTAGACCACAACTCTACCGACTCGCCCAATGAAGAGCTGTGGGGAATGGCTACAGAAACCTATTATAATAACATAACGTACCCTAACCTAACCTAACCTGGCAGGCCGTGTTACTTAGCCAGGGGGCTTTGCCCCCGGCCCCCCCAGTGAAGGAAACTCCACTTTTTACCCAAAGCTCCCCTATAACATGGCGCACGTGCAGCAGCATTCCAGGATGCCCAGAATACTTGTGAGGTTAATTACAGTCGATCCCCAAAATAACGGTAAATTGTTAATAAACAGCGAAAATAATATAAGAAAAATCATATTTTAAAGGAAATACCCGACGAGGAGCTGATGCTTAAATCTACCGTACCAAATTCTGGTTGGCGTAATTGATAAAAAATCGCTACCTACCCCGATAGGCCTACCACCCTAGGCCTAACCTTAAATGGCTTACGTATAAAATCCCTCCATCAACAGGGATTTATTTCTTATTTACTTCTTTTAATCTTTAAACATTCGACTCTTAACAATTTAGCTTTGGCATGAAAGATTTTTTTTTTTGCTCCGGTTAATACCAAGAATGGCGATTTATCGGTTCAAAATTTTATAATATTTTCATTCTTTAAAGGTATACTCGGCACTTACCTTATCTCTGTGGTCTTGGGTGGATTTTCTTTAACTATTAGATGCTTTTGGGGGATTTATTTGGAGCGAAATAAGTGCCAGAAGTGGTAACAAGTTCCATGGTAACGATTCACTGTGGCATGGGGTATGACTTGGGCATGACATTGACAGGTCAGCCCGAGCTGAGAAGCAGTGCCGGTTCAGTTTATAAATGAATAAAAAAATAATTTTATTCCTGTGGTTTTCATGCTGTATATATATATATATATATATATATATATATATATATATATATATATATATATATATATATATATATGCATATATATATATATATATATATATATTTCCTTTTGCGTCATGAAATTTTTCCAAGTAGTTTTTCTAATTTTTCAAGCATGGATGAAAATCTCAAATAAGCACTTTCAAGCATTAGCTGACCCAGAAAAATTTTTTGGGGGCACCAATTTTCATATTATACATACACACACGTGTATATATATATATATATATATATATATATATATATATATATATATATATATATATATATATATATATATATATATTTCTATAGCATTTTTAGAATTTTTATTTTCTCCCAGCTTTATATTTCTCATTTATGTTATTATCATCTAAATGTTAAATATTATTATCTATTTTTGTCATAAAATGATTTAGGAACATTTTAAAGACTGCAGATAAAAGGAGAATCAGTATCAAAACAATAAAAAAAAATAACGAGAAGAAATGAGCTAAAGAAATGGCAGCAGTAAACGCCACCAGGAGCATAGTCCACAGTTCTAGTGATATTAAACGTAGGGAAAGATATTTGCTATTATGGTCACCGTAAGAAAAATGCTGATGCTGACTCCCACATGTCTAGTAGCTATTATTATTATTATTATTATTATTATTATTATTATTATTATTATTATTTTATTATTATTATTATTATTGAATTATTATTTCATCGAATAGTTTGTACTTAGTTTCTCAATCTCTCCAATGAGGGTTTTTCAGGTCAATCATGCAGCATATTATCATTATTATTATTATTATTATTAATTATTATTATTATCATTGCTGAACAAAGCCAGAAGGAGAGAAAGAGAAAGCTTAATATGCAATGCGAAGGGTGCTGAGAATGTTCGTTGCAGAGGGTATAAGTTGTTGAGCAGTGAAAAGTCTTTATATTGAAAGTGACGCAAGCATTGGAGTTTGTCGGAGGAAGAGTGGGCTGAGATAAGGGTACATTATGTCTCCGTGACTGTTTAATATCGTTAAAGATTGAAAGATGAAAGAAGTCAGAGAAAGGAAAGTACACGTAGTACATAGTTGTGGGATAAGAAACGAAGCTGTGGATAATTTACAAGATGGCTGATGTTTGCATACGATACAGTTATGACTGAGAACAGTCTAGAGACTTGTGGAAAAGGATTCGAGTGTTTCAAGGGTAGACAGTTGAATGAAAACATATGTGCTTGAGTGAAGTTATGAAGGAAAATTGAAATAAATTTACCTTCATAAAGTGACGAATGTTATTATAGATAGTGGAAGAATGAAAGCAATAGATCTGTATACGTATTTGAGAGTACAGATTTTGGATTGTGGCAGGATGAGAAAAGAAGCGATATACAGAATAAGTAAAACAATGAACGTATAAATGAGGCTTTGGGCTTTGTCTTTCATTTTTGGGAGCCATTTCCTCTTGTTGAAACCGGCTTCATGATGTGTATATATATATGTATATATACATGTGTATATATATATATATATATATATACAAATGTATACGTGTGTGCATGTGAGTGTGCTTTTGTGTCTTTATGCATAGCTCTACGCACAGAAATAAAAAAAAAAGCATTTCATGTGCTTTTCTGTTAAATAGCTAAGACTTTTCCAGCGACCCAACACCTGAACTCGCCATCAGCTGACCCACTGTTACAGGAACAAAGCTTGCTTTTCAGCTGCTTGTGTTGACCCGTTCAAAAAATATATATATGAATCGTTTTGTCCATCTAAAGTGGGGCGGGCCCAAAAAAGTATCGAACAAATGTCATAAAAGATTTGCGCGTGAGTGGCTTCCCTATTTTTCTTTCTCTCATTTTATTCGCCTAACAAACAATTTCAAAACAAGTTCATATGACAATATATCTATCGATAAATTGATTTATAGTATCATGGAAATAATAGGCTACATTCAATAATATCAGGCGTAGGAAGTCCAAACTCTGCTATTCCCGAAATAGATCGCTGATAGATAAAGGAATGTTGATTTGTGGCTATTAAAACTGGCGTCACATCATCTAGGTTATTGACGCCGGGGTGACAGATAAAGGAATGATGTTGTCTGAGCCAGATGTCCAGGGCCAGACATCCCGTTTAGAGTTATCTTTTTACTTGTGGCTCTATATTCGCCGACTTACTTATCACTCTACATATAGGCCTAACATTAATGTGAGACAGTTATATGAGGCGTGATTTGGAGTTCCGTTAAATTATTGGTTCCAGCAGAAACTCATGACGAGCAAGAATAACCAATCCACTTATGGAAGCCTCATCAGTGCAACTGACTTCATTCTTAATGGAATGAATTAAGGCCACAACGACAAAGGCACGAATCTTTAAAAAACGGAAAAATGCTAAAGACGTTATTATTGCACTTTTGAATCTAACAAGACACGAAAAGAATGCTGTAAAAGAGATTATAACCACTTTAGGAAACAACTTGGTAGATCAAATTTCAGTGCATGGCGTAGGCTAACTAGAGCACTGATAACGGCACAGCAATTTGATCACACACGAAAACAAGAACTAGTTTCGCCCATTTAGATGAGATATCTTCTTTTTTTACTCCTACTTGTGATTATCATCTAATCAAATTAGGGATACTGTATGAACCTGTTTAAATTTCTCGTGATGAAAGTGAATTATGTTTGTATATGGAGATGCCAGTGACTTAGTGATTTACATCGAAGAGTGTCTGAGACTATCTCATGTCTCCTCGGCTCTTCAATCAACATCTGCATGGATTAAGTGATGTTAAAATTCAGGGCAAGGAAAGGAGGTGCAAGTGCAAAGTCGAGGGATAACAAAAAGGGATCATAAACTGAGTGCCGACAGTGGAATGCTGACGTTTGCAGATGTTGTTGACTGAGTACTGTGCAGAGAAACTGCAATGTCTGGTGAAATAGGTGCTTGTAAAAGAAGAAGTTAAGAGTGAATGTGATCAAAAATAAGACCATGAAGGTAAATGGAAACCTATAAGATAGAGCAATGAGTGCTGATATAATGGTGGAATAACGGAAAAGGTAGATTTGCATCGTGTTTAATGTAAATGTGACAAATGGTAGCCAGATGAGAGAATAGCAGTATCACTGAATAGGTGAAGCAAGGAAGGCATAAAGGTTTATGCAAAAGATTTGGAAGAGAAGTGGAGTGTCTGTAAAACCAAAGTTTAAATAAAAAAGGTTGTTATGCCAGCTCTTCTTCATGGAACTGAAGTGCTGATGCTCAGTACTACAGAGGAAAATAAGCTCAAATATTGTGATGACCCTGTGACTGGTTTTTCCTAAGTTTTGTACAAACTTTCACAAGGAATGCTTTCATTACAAAGCAAAGGCAAGAGAAATATAATGATTATTCAAAATAAGTACACATTAACATCAAATAAACTAAAGTGGCCAAGAAAATTCTCCAGAATGTGAAAAAGGAATTAGTGGTGGCATTTAGTTCACAAAGTTCATTGCTGTCCAAATTTCAAAAACAAAAGAACTGTAGGCCTACGCAATGCCATATCTTCTCTTCCAGTAAGACATTGCTTTTCGAAGGGTATGATAAAACCAAGAAAAAGGAAAACATTTATTGTTTACATTTTCGTATAAAACTGACTCTGATCAACAGCACTGATACTTTCCGTAAGGATTTCTACAGAAGAATTTGCACCCTCCTGTGGGCCTACCGGGTTTGTTAGGCCTATTTGGAAAACCTCCTTGCCGGGGGGGAAAAATCCACCTTGTCCTGGAAAACCTCCTCCTTGTCCTGGAAAGCCCCAGGAATCCACCTTGTCCTGGAAAGCCTCCAGGGAATCCACCTTGTCCTGGAAAACCACCTCCCTGTCCTCCTTGTCCCGGAAAACCTCCAGGGAAACCACCCTGCCCTGGAAATTGTCCACCTGCTCCAGGAGTGACTGAACCTTGCCCGGGGGTTTGTCCTCCTGTCGTTCCACCGCCCTGGTTACCAACAGCCTGCTGGAACAGCTCCTGCAGCTGCTGGAGTTGCTGGAAAGACATAAGAGAAAGGGTAATGTTTAGGGTTTTTCATTTGGATGAGATGAGACTAACTCTGATCGGCACCTTACGGTACACTTTTCTCATCACAGCTTCAATGGGAACATTAGTCATATCTAAAATTCACAGTTTTACGCTTACCAGAGTTCAAATGTATCATTGTTCTGGAAGCATTTTAATCTTCATCTTCAACCTTGAGAATAATACTCCAGAGAGGACATTCGTATGTGATTGCAAAGGTTTTTTAGACCTACTCTTTGATTAGAGGGAACTGCAACAGAACATCTGTACTTCTGTAATCTGCATTGTGACAAAGATCAAGTAAAGTACGGTTATGAAAACCATGCTGTTTATAACATACATTTATTCTTATTTTTATTTAATCTACCTTGGGGCCCCAAGAGATTTTTGAAAGCTTTGATGATACCCTTTTTTGATTATAGATTAAAATAATGAACCAAGTTAATGTTATGTATGTATGATAAAACTGGAATTACAGTTACAGTTTTTGAATAAGTGCAATGCAATTTGCTACGGCTGCTTAGAGTTACTTTCCAGGGAGAGGAGATGAAGAAGAGGAAATGGGGGAGGTTGAAATTTTGAAGAGATTTTGGAGGGTCATAAGTCTTTTGTGTTATTGATGATATTATGCACTATTTTGATAGATTTACATGGCAAGGATATCATACTATAGTTGAAAATTAAAACTTGATAATAGAAATTAGGCTAGTGTTGAATATAAGGTTGTGAGGAAATTGACATTACAGTGTTTGATACATTTGCATATAATAAGAGTTGGAAATTAATTGAAAATTGAGCTCTATAATTTTAAATACAGGTTTTCTAATTACTAATACTATTAATTTCCTTCATTCACATCGATATATACATTCGAGAATAGTCTATTTTACTAATTACAGAACTGATACATTGGTTTTGTGTAATTTTCTTTGGCCCACCAAAAAAATTACTTGACCCCACCTAGGCGCACCCACTGATGGAATGCCGGCTGCACCACTGGATGAGATTCATGACAGACCAAAATAGAAAGATTTGCTACCTATACCAGCTAGAGTGAGGTCAAGTAATGCACCAAGGCGCACTGCACTGTTAAATCGTCGCCATACCAGTTTTTGTGAATGTTCCAAGAATATCATTTTATTTTTACCATGGCGTGAGCATTCCCACATATCTTCTCTTGCACGCCATACCACGCATTCATTTCCAATAGACCTAGTCATTTTATACACAATTGCATACCAAGGAAATTCAAAATGACTGTCGCTAATATTTCATATTTTTTACGATTGAGGTGACACCAAGTCAGCACAAACCCACTTTACTGTAATGCGTGATATCTACTCAAGCCTAAAAGGCAGCTATACGCAAGGGTTTGTGGGTTCCTTAGGTGTTGCTTTTGCGAGTTTTCCACTGAGGGAAATGGAAGGTCGTGTAAATTATGACAGAATTAAAGGAAAGAATAGGCTACCTCTTCATTTTGTCAGGCTAAGATAAAACAACTTAAAAATGCGCCGTAGTTTCTGCGGTCCAGTTGAGTTTTCTGTACAGCCGCTACAGCGTATAATCAAGGCCACCGAAAATAGATCTATCTTCCGGTATAATGCTGTATGAGCCGCGGCACATGAAACTTTAACAACGGCCCGGTGGTGGCATATCCTATATCGTTGCCAGAAGCACGATTATGGCTAGCTTTAACCTTAAATAAAATAGAAACTACTGAGGCTGGAGGGTTCAAATTTGTTATATTTGATGATTGGAGGGTGGATGATCAACATACCAATTTGCAGCCATCTAGCCTCAGCAGTTTTTAAGATCTGAGGGCGGACAGAAAAAATTGTGACGGACAGACAAAGCCGGCACAATAGTTTTCTTTTCAGAAGACTAAGATCGATTTCAAAAAGCATGTTCATTTCATATAGAAATTGGAATTATTTTAAAAGAGTGATACGTTGTAGCGAATATAAATATTATTGTCTGGATTTTATTCCACATTCTGAAAGAAAAATCATAAACGGCACGAAATGCTAAATATAAAAATGTAAATGACGCGAAGTTTATTCTGGAATACTTAAGCCTCCATTTCAGCTGGAATTACGAAATTTCCTTGCCACAAGCGTCAAACATGGCGCCTGTCAGTTCTTCAAGTATAGAGAGGAACTGGACTGAAGGAGGGGAGAGATTTACAAAAAGAATAAATAATTCAGTCTTACCTCCAGTGACTGGCCTTGGGTATTCTGAAGGTCAAGTGCTACGATAACTACCAAAACAAGTTGCAACTTCATCTCGGATGCCTGAAAAAGTTTGAAATGGTAAGCACATGAGTTTTGTTATCACAAGTGTAAATTCAAACGCATCACCTGGAAAAATACATTATGTGAAGGAGTGGAATTTAGTGAAAAAAAAAACCATGATTTTAATAGATCTTACAACTTAACATCCAGCCAAAGAAAATCGAGTGAAAATTGCGCCGAAGTTTCTTCGGCGCAATCGAGTTTTCTGTACAGCCGCGCTACAGCGTATAATCAAGGCCACCGTAAATAGATTTATCTTTAGGTGGTCTCGGTATAATGCTGTAGGAGCCGCGGGCCATGAAACTTTAACCACGGCCCGGTGGTGGCCTATCCTATACCGTTGCCAGAAGTACGAGTATGGCTAACTTTAACCTTAAATAAAATAAAAATTACTGAGGCTAGAGGGCTGCAATTTGGTATGTTTGATGACTGGAGGGCGGATGATCACTTAACCAATTTGCAGCCCTCTAGCCTTAGTAGATTTTTTATTTTATTTAAGGCCAAAGTTAGCCATGATCGTGTTTCTGGCAACGATATAGGACAGGCCACCACCGGGCCGTGGCTAAAGTTTCATCGGCCGCGGCTCATACAGCATTATACCGAGACCACCGAAAGATAGATCTATTTTCGGTGGCCTTGATTTCAGGCTGTGGTCGCTGTACAGAAAACTCGATTGCGCCGAAGAAACTTCTGCGCATTTTTTACTTATTTTTTTAAATATTTTCAGCAGACGACGGACAGTTGTGTGCAAAAACAGTTACAAAAAAATTTGCTGAGGATATATACCTTAAGTACATTATCAATACTTGGATAATTTACGCATCAGAATGCACCACTAAAACTGTGGTCTGAAGTAATCTCGAATGAAGCTGGTTTATCAAACGCTATAAACGTATTACAAGAAATATGTAATTTGGTGTCATTTATTTCTTGGAAGCGAATTTTGGTTTAAAAATTGATCAAGATGGCTTTCATCTTTGGGCGATGAAGCGCTTATATTGACTTATTTACGTATTCATTTACGAGCTTCAGTTATTTACCTGAAGAAGGAAACTAATCAATATTATATTTTCACGAGCTGCTGTGAATAAATGGCTATAAACGTAAGCGAGACGAGAAAGCATCCTGAGCGCTATCACATAATGTGACAACGGATATCCCTTCAAGACTACCACAACGAAAGAATAGCTCATTTCCATCAACGGAATACATCCCAGCTTTTTTTTTTTTTTTGCCCATGCACCCTTTCACTTTATGTCAGAATGTCGTTCTCCTGGCCGCCCCTTTCCAAAACTGCCTGCTTCAAAAGGTGCATTCCAGAAAATATGCATGTGATACTAAAAATCTTTGGTCACAATTCTCCTCCTGAAACTCTGAAATTCCACACTGGTTGAGAGCCACTGCTTTGAGTAGCGGGAGTTCTTCATTGGAGGGATGGGCAGGGCTCTCGGCTAGCACGACCGGCTAATGAAGAATTAGAGGAATTTATTTCTGATGACAGAAATTCATTTCTCGGTATAATGTGGTTCGGATTCCACAATAAGCTGTAGGTGCCGTTGCTAGGTAACCAGTTGGTTCTTAGCCACGTAAACTAAATCTATTCCTTCGGGCCAACCCTAGGAGAGCTGTTAATCAGCTCAGCGGTCTGGTTAAACTAAGACATACTTAACTTTTTTTTTTTTAATAGCGGGTAACAAAAGGTGCAGACGACAAGAATAAGAATCAATTCCTTCAGTTTCCTTATGACCAGTTGAAAGGTGATGTGAAAAGTTATATGAGAGGCAGATGCGGCACAGCGGAAGTCTTCGCAGTACACAAGATCCATCTGCCATCACGTGAATTTAGGCGCTGTATTTGCACGGCAAATTCAAGGAATAAATAACGCGAAGTTATTGTACACGTGCTGCCGGCGTCGATGGTCCCCGACCTGGTCAACTGAATTTAATGTGACTTGATTTGCGACACTTAGCAATTATCAGCAACACATAAAGCATCTGGTCGCAAAAGACTCTCCTCTGTTGCGTTAGTTTGGGTTTACAGTGGTTCTGGTTATATCGCGTGCCCTTGAGTCCGGGTTCTTTTTCTTTTTTGCTACGAGAAACTAGTTTTAACCCGTAGCATTGCCCAAACACGTGCGTAGAAGCGAGAGAGAGAGAGAGAGAGAGAGAATAATAGCTGAGGTATGTTTACATCGAAGCTTAAATATAACTCACACACTCTTCCACTTATTTTTAGTTTTCTGTAAAAGAAAACTATTGTGTCAACTTTGTCCGTCCGTCGGCCTTCAGATCTTAAAAACTACTGAGGCTAGGGGGCTGCAAATTGGTCTGTTGATCATCTACCCTCCAGTCATCAAACATACCAAATTGCAGCCCTCTAGCCTCCTCAGTAGTTTTTATTTTATTTAAGTTTAAATTTAGCCATAATCGTGCATCTGGCAACGATATAGGACAGACCACCATCGAGCCGCGGTTAAAGATTCATGGGCCGCGGCTCATACAATACCGAGACAAGCGAAAGATGGATCTATTTTCGGTGGCTTTGGTTATAAGCTGTATGGAAAACTCGATTGCGCTGAAGAAACTTCGGCACATTTTTTACTTGTATTTGTATTTTATGCTACAATATTCTCGTTTATGATTTTTCAAGTATTTTCTCATTTTTTTATTCTTTCAGACCAGAAGATGAAAGCAACAATGTGAATCCACGTTAGGAAGACAAAAACAAGTTTGGTTTTGTGATGACTTTCGTCTATTCTTGTGGACGAGAGAATGTCAGCCTACTTAGAGATTCAAAGTAATATTGGAATCTTCTTTGATAAGCAGCCCTTGCATTCAGTCAAAATTACGAATGCATTTATATGCCACGACAGGCACTCGAATGTGACGAACTTTGACGCCGTATAAATCTGATATTTGGATGTGGGTGCAAGTGACTTTTTTTCCTCCGGTTGATAGCAATAAACGCACGCTGCCATCTAGAATTATCACGTGAAATACTTACAGCATTCTCTCTGTGCTTCATTTTATTCTTTCCCATTGAGTCTTTGATCTAGAACTGGAAAAAGACTGAACATTTCGATTAAGCGCAACTCAAGCCTCCGCGCTAATCGAGGAGCCACTGGGAGAAAGATTTTGAGAACAATAGGCCTACTGATCAGTAACGGTTAACAGGGAATGCAACAAGGAAATTATTATTATTATTATTATTATTATTATTATTATTTATTATTATTATAGTAGATGAAAACTATTCACATGGAGCGAACACACCAAAGGGGCCACTGACTTGAAATTCAAGCTTCCAAAGAACGTTTTTTTCCACCTCCCACCTCAGACCCCACATTGCAGCAGTAACCGATCGTGATACAGAGCCAGTGATTTTTCATCGCCCTGGGGGGAGACGCGATCCCGCGACATCTGAGTGGCATACCACGACACTAACCACTATGTACCAGCGGACCAGAAAGAACGAAGAGAAAAGAAATAGGGTGGAAAGTTATATTTTCAGCGATTCAAGTTCTCCGCCTCCTTCCTTGGCCCGGAATGGTTTCATCACAGCGATTGCCTTTTTTCAAGCTTCAACTCGGCAAGTTTAATTGACTCAAGTCCCATTAAAAGGGGTTTTACTGGACCTCTATATATAAAGGAATCAATAATATCCACTTATCGTTGTTACAAATGAATTGCTTTTCCGTTCTCATAATTCAGTGAATGTTTTTTCCCTTAGAAAGCGAACCTTGCTCAATATAACGAGTCTCAGTGAATTTACTTAATGTTCTACAGCAGCAAAAATCTGCTTAAAACTTACTCCCAGAACCTGATTCATCTTAACATATGAACAGAGAATTTTGGATGGGAGAAGTCTCGTCCACAATGGACACGAATAGAACAGAGTATAGAATTTAGGCCAGAGGCCAAACGCTGGGGACCGATGAGGTCATTCAGCGCTGAAACGGAAATTGACAGTAAAGAGGTTTGAAAGGTGTAGCAGGAGGTAAACCTCGAAGCAGTTGCACTATGAAACGATTGTTAGAGAGGGTGGAAAGTCTGATGGAAGAAAGAGAATATGAACGAAAAGTTAAGCGTATACCTTTTAGTTTAACCAGACCACTGAGCTGATTAACAGCTCTCCTAGAGAGGGCTGGCCCGAAGGATTAGACTTATTTCACGTGGCTAAGACCCAACTGGTTACCTAGCAACGGAACCTACAGCTTATTGTGGAATCCAAACCACATTATACCGAGAAATGAATAACGGAATGTAGTACAAGGAATAGCAGAAGTTGCAGCTAGCGGCCGAAGGAACGCTGCAAAGACCATCAAGTTTATGCCTACAATGCACCTTGTGAGGTGCACTGACGGCGCCACACCCCTACGGAGAAAAAGGACACGAAACATTATATGGTTAATTCGGTGATGCATGAGGTAGAATAAATGATCGAATCAGCGATTCTGGGCAGCTTCAGCGTACAGAATCTTTTCCCAAGAATCGGTTCCGTTTACACCACAGGGCAGCGTGAGATGGCGGAAGGTGCTCGTTGATTGCGAACGCCGGAAATTGTTGGAATACAAGGAACCACTTTCCTCGCGCTGTTGCCTACGAAAAGGAACAATTTGTTCCGGAAAAGGAAAACACCAGCAAGAGGTGGCAACGATTTATCCTTATAATATGTTCCGTTTATTTCCTGCAACATGTATAGGAAGACACCATCTCTTGACCACTTTTGGAAGCCTTCGCCGTAGTAACCCGGAATCTTTTTGTGAATCTTCAAAAAATGTCATGAAAATTATCATGTTTTATAAATTCGATTCTGAATTAAGTTCAGCAACACTTTAGGAGTTAATTGGTGAAAAGCGTTTTTCTTAAAATTTCGAACGTTATGTATTTAAATACAGAATCTTTGCCGTTTACGGTTGAATTGACCTGTCAGTCGTTACGACTCGTTAACCACAATTCTACTAATAGATTACGTTGTCTTGGATTCAACTGCTGTATATTTATGGTTTCAGTTGCACGCTGCTCTGACAGACAACACGACAGTGTCGTGTTATGGAGGGCCTTGGATAAAAGACGCTTATCTTGATGGTAGACGTGATTATAACAACCGCAGTACTGCATAATTGTCTTTTCACTGAGGTGCCGCCTCTTTTAAAAATAAATTTAAACGTGTTCACAGAATATGCTGTGATGCACGCACTCTCTCGCTTCCTTCCATTCCAAAACCTCTTTCACTCCAGCTTCCTAGCATTTTCCATTTTTCCTCTCCACATCCCCAATAAAATTGCGAATTATACATTTACTTTAAATACCTGTAGAAATCAACAGCTTCCATCAGTCTACCATTCGTATTAGTATTCACTACTCCGCGACATTGTTTCTTGCTCACATTTATTTTTAATATTCGATAAAAACTTGGGAGAGTGGCTGGTTTGGTGTGAGAGGAGCCTGAGGCTAAGTAAGTATACCTTAGTTTTACCAGACCACTGAGCTGATTAACAGCTCTCCTAGGGCTGGCCCGAAGGATTAGACTTATTTGACGTGGCTGAGAACCAATTGGTTACTTAGCAACTGGACCTACAGCTTATTGTGGAATCCGAACCACATTATAGCGAGAAATGAATTTCTATCACCAGAAATAAATTCCTCTAACTCTTCATCAGCCGGCCGGGGAATCGAACTCTGACCCAGCGAGTGCCAGTCCGCAGCTCTACCGACTCACCCAACGGTGTGCTATGTCTCCAGGGCTGTTTAGTGCCTCTGTGGATGGGGTGATGGGCAGTGTTGCTCTTCCTTGGGCGAGTCAGTAGAGTTGTGGCCTAGCACTTGCTAGGCCCGAGTTCGACTCTCCGGACCGGCTAGTGAAGAGTCAGAGGAATTTATTTCTGGTGATAGAAATTCATTTCTCGCTATAATGTGGTTCGGATTCCACAATAAGCTGTACAGTAGGTCCCGTTGCTAAGTAACCAATTGGTTCTTGGCCACGTTAAATATGTTTAATCCTTCGGGCCAGCCCTAGGAGAGCTGTTAATCAGCTCAGTGGTCTGGTAAAACTAAGATATAAAAAAAAAAAAACAAAAAGGCAATGTCAGAGACAGGACATTGGACAGAGGTGCAAAGTTGTGGGATGAGAAATGATTCACGAATGGAGCGTGGAATGGCTGGTGTTTACAGAAGGTGCAGTGCTAATTGGAGACAATGAAGAGAAGCTGCAGAAACTAGTAAGAGGTTTTGAAAGCTTGTATGTGAGAAGAAAAAATAAATATGCTAACAATAGTTAGGATATGAAGGTCATTTGGAAACCAAGCTAAAGCTAAGTATATCTTAGTTTAACCAGACCACTGAGCTGATTAACAGCTCAAGATGATGGAGTAATTAATATTGGTAGTAGAAGAATTGAAAAGGTTGATTCACCCAGGCACTGGGAGTCAGTTAATAGATAATGATAGAAAAGGTGATCCCCAGAATTAGAGAAGCAACCAAGAGTGGTCGCAGGGAGCTTATAAAAGATTTGGAAGAGAGCACCAAGAAAGTCTAAGTTGGAATGTATGGATACAATCTCCTTTATGGAATGAAAGTTTGGGTTAAAAAAATTAAAGATTTGGAAGCAAGCATCATGAAAGCATAAGTTGGAATGTATGGACACACTCTCCTTTATGGAATTAAAGTTTGCATTCTAAAAAACAAACTGAAAGAGAGAGGTCGAAGCTGTTCAGGAGAATTTTTGCCTGATCAGTGTTCTGAGATGGTTGTATCATATCGAGAGAATGGAGGGTCCTTTCCTGATGAAAAAGTGTCTGCTTCTGGCGTGCTGAGCAAGAAGGTGCAAGGAAGACCTAGACAGTGCTCAATAGACGGAGAAACTGGCAATGGAATGAAGGGCTTTAATATCCTGAAAAAAAAGTGTTAGAAACTTGTTTAATGACCCAGTGTACAGGGGGAAGGAGGGTTCACCTCGCTGTTGATGAGATTTCTTTGCTGTTTCACCAGTTAAAGTCTGTTTTTTTTTCAGAAACCACCTCCTGTTAGAGGAAATGGCTTAATGATGGGTATATATATATATATATATATATATATATATATATATATATATATATATATATATATATATATATATATATATATCTACATGCTTTCCGTAACCCAGTGTTTAACGACCTTACTGGCACATGCACAGGAGTTAGACAGCGACTGAATGAGAGAGGAATTTTAAGATTTGTTTCACAACAGAAAGACAAGTATTTGCTCTCAAGAGAGGACGGAATGTGGAAGACTGGAAGAATAGACCCTTTCAAAGGTAAAACCCTACTGCTGCTACTAGTAGTACGACTGGCAAGTTCTGTGAAAATGCATTGTAGGCCTATCGACTTGAGTGAATTAAGAAAATGGGTGTTGATGGACTGTGCCCGCTCGCACCAGGCAGGTTACAGAAATGTGAGAGACTATAATCCTACTGAATAGAAACATGGAGCCCATTGGAGACGTAGCCACTTCTTCCCGATCCTACTCTTTCGTCTTCACTTAAGTGGAGAAAAATCGTAGATGTGACATACACATTGCCGAAACTGTATCAGGACAAAGATGCAGGGAAGGTTAAGGTAGTTACTACTTTCATCCGCGGTGTTCTTTTTCTGTATATCACCACGGCACCATTTGAACGCTCAAGGCCAAAGAAATCATTTTCAATATCTACAAGTGTTGCAAATTGGAGAAGGAATATAACACTGTTATGCAGAGCTTTGGCCATGTAATGCCACTTCCTACGACTGCAGGTAAGGTGTGCAGAGTACAGTTGACTGCACAGGCATAGAAAGTGAAAGCAGTCTCCAGGAATCTATTTGGCTGTTTTCCAAGAATAGAAAAAAAAGATAAAAATCACTTACAAATACTGATGAATTTCATCAGGGCGTTTCACGACGAACAGTATCAAGGTTTTATACTAGGAAGGAAATTCCTGCTCTCGGCGGCGCATTGTTAGAGGTCAAAGGAAACAGAATTACTGGATTCAGCAAGTTCAAGAGCCGGCACGAGAATTACCAAGGACGAGTCGGTTTGACCCCTGGTATGTGATAAGCTTTCAAGTCAGTGTCGAGATATGTTTCTTATTATTTTCGTATTCTTATATAAACAAGTAAAAATGCGCCCCAGTTTCTTCGACGCAATCGAATTTTCTGTACAGCTGCTACAGCGTATAAACAAGGCCACCAAAAATAGATCTACCTTTCTGTGGTCTCAGTATAAAACTGTATGAGACGCGGTCCATGAAACTTTAACCACGGCCCGGTGGTGGCCTATCCTGTATCGTTACCAGAAGCGCGATTATGGCTAACTTTAACGTTAAATAAAATAAAAACTACTGAGGCTAGAGGGCTGCAATTTGGTGTGTTAGATGAATGGAGGGTGGATGATCAACATACCAATTTTCAGCTTTCTAGCCCGAGTAGTTTTTAAGATCCGAGGGCGGACAGAAAAAGTGCGGACGGACAGACAAAGCCGACATAATAGTTTTCTGTTTCGTTTTAAATGTTTCTTGTGCTGTCGAGGTTTCCTTACAGTTTTCCTTGTGTTGCAGGTGCATAAGAACAAGTAGCGACAAGATCGTAAACTAATTTTAAGTTGCGGTTATTGGGTGAATGGAGGGATTCACATTCGAATGTAGAACTTAGGCCAGAAGCCAAGCGCTGGGAACCTATGAGGTCATTAAGCGCTGAAAGGGAAGTCGACAGTAAGGTCTGAAAGGTGTACCAGGAGGAGAAACTCGCAGCCGCGCTGAGGGTGGAAAATCAATTGGAAGAAAGAGAATGAATTAAGTCACAGCTAGGGGCCGAAGGGACGCTGCAAAAAACTATAAGTAATGCCTACGTGAGGTTCACTGACGGTATATAGCACGATAACATACGGCAGGAATATGACACTTGCATTGCTTGATTTTCTCTGTAAATATCTGGATGCCACACTAGACCTATCTGCTTGTCTTCAGATGGTTTATTTTCAAGCTGCTGACCTGAAATTCCACATACGCAGTTACATATAATATTTCTGTCCTTATAGATCCATTATCAAAGGCAGCGGTACCATATTATAGTATAGTATGATTGCTTGATATCTATCTTTGTATATTATGCTATTGGACGTCCTGTTACAGGAAAATATTCAAGAGTAGATAGCAGAAAATAACGAACAGCAACCATATCAAGACTCGAATTCTTTTCCCAACTCGTCTGGATATGCAGCCGGAAAAACTGAAAATTGGCAACTGCCGTTTCTGTGTAACAGGTATACACACGAGCTGTGTACCGTGCATACTTCTCATCAAAGAATTTTAAGCAGGACGGGAGTAGGCTTTATTCCCTTACCCATGCCTTCAGATAGAAAAAGGATATAGAATAAATGCTGGTTACAGTGTTCAAATACACCCGAAAACACCACTTAACCTAACGATAACAGTCAAATCGTTAACTATTACTTTCACGGCGAAAGAGTTTAAAGTTTCCGTCAGAACGGTTGGTATATTATTAACCCGCTTGCCCTTCTAATCCAGATCATGTCTTCCCCGTTCTAGCTTCCAAAATGGAAGCACGTGACTTGAATGTTTTTTTTTTTTTAGTGTGTTACAAAACGTGATGAATCTGACGCCGTAAAACTCCTATAAAACAACTAATTACCGATAGCTTGTGTTGTATAGCCCTTCCACGATCAGCACCCAAACATTAGAAAAGAGGAAGAAACCCGACAATTTTAACCTCAACGATTTTGAAAAAGGTAAGCAGTTCATGTGTTGTTTTAGATGAATTAGGCTAGCGAAACGTAAGGATTTGGACCTACTCCCGCAAGGGGGTATCTTAGGCCTGTCCACGTTCAGTTTACGGTGGAGGGGAGAGGTGTCTAGGGGAAGCGACACCCCTCCAGCCAAGTCAAGGCACGGCACCCTAAGTTGGTTTAGGAAGGTAAAGTCTAGTTAAGTCAGTGCACGGCGCCCTTGGAAACGAAAGGTTAGGTTAAAGTTGTTTTGGTTAAGTCGTATTCAGGTGTACCTCCTGTCCGTATTCCCCCATTGTGGTCAAGATTACAGAACAGAGGACAACACTCCCGAAAGGATAGTTTCTGGAAACCCATCCGTATGATTAAACATGCATTATTTTATGGTTTTGGCCCTTGGCCGGCCCTCCCGCACTCCTCCACATAGGCACAGTATGCAAAATGGCAAGCCAAAGCCATAAATAGGTAACGGTATCGTCACTGATATTTCAACCGAGCTGCCGTCGTCGATCTCAAAAGGCTCCGCATTCTGTCATGCGAAATCTTGCTTAGGAGGTTAAGGGCCATTTAGCTTGATCCATGTGAACGCTCGCACATTTTTTTTATAAGTAGACATCACCACCATTATCATCAGTTCATTTGGAAGGTTTTCCTGTACGTACCTGTTTGATATTAGTATATTTATACTGAAGCAAATTATATTTATGGATTGCTACGCATATTGCGCATTAAGGAGGTACGTAATTTTACGACGGTGAGCCAATCAAAGGATAAATAGAATATCAACTCAAACACCTACCATGTTTTCCCCAGTGCTCAAGATGAAAGAAAATCTATTTTCGTAAGCGAAGCATCTTCAGCGTTTAAAATATTTGACGAGGCGTATGTCTGTGTGCGTTTATCCCATCCATCTCGTTCTTTTTTTGCTAGTTATGCCTCAGGGAATAGGCCTACTACTGTAAGTAGACCGTGCAGCATTCTTGCATGTCGTGTGAGGATCCTCAAAGTGTATCAATATCCTGACTGGGTTTTTGTTGTCAACGCTGCAAAGTGTGATTGCCACAGTTGTCGAGTTGATTTTAGAAAAAGCCGGATCGACAACATTTTTCAGACATTTTTCCTTGCCTTCAGGAATAGAAAGCGTTATGAGCCTATTGAAGTCTCGGCGTTTGTTATGATAGGATTCGACCGTCTAAGGAAGGAAGTTCAAAGATTTCTATTTTCATTGGAGATGTACAGTATGAGTAGCCTATAAACCGATGCAGAGTAGAGTGAGTACCGGTGATAGAAAAGATCAGGTATTCATTGATAATCGAATATTCATTGAACTAAAACCAGCTGTCCTTGCAAAGAAAGCAAAGGCTAATACGGAAGAACGAAAGAGAAGGGTCGCTCTACCGGCGGGATTTCCGATGGCTGCCAGGGACGGGGAAGCCCCAGGATAAATGACTGGTTGTAGGAAGGAGTTAAAAGAGAGAGAGAGAGGGGGGAGGGAGAAAAGTCGTACCAGGAACTAGCAATCACAAAGCTGTGTTGATTGCAGACACCGTGAGAAAATGAACCCTGTAACTGAATGTCACCTTTGATGTCAATAGTAAGAAATTTTTTTTTTCCTTTTAAGTCTGTTTTTTCTGAACGATATATGAGCAGGGAGTGTTAATGTAAAAGACTTATCTTCTGCTAAATAAAAACTAAATCCACAGCCATAATATGGCACTGAATAAATGAGTCAATTTAAGGCATTATCGTACCGTAAAACCTGTTGTGTATAATCGCTTAATGCAACTCAAAGGGAAGTTTTTCCATTTCGATAGATGAAGCGCTAAGCTGCCTTTCAAAGGCAAAGAACCTCCGAATTCGATATTGAATTTCTGGGCCACGTTTGTGGCTCTTGGGGACCTGATAGAATCAGTTGGCCAAATGTTAGCCTTCGCTGATGAACAGAGGCAGAGGAAATTCAAGCGGTCAGTTACTTATTTAATACAAATAGTTTCGTTGAATACACACATATCTCATGGATAGCCTTTCAAATTGTTTGTTATATACACACATATAATATACATATATACATATATATATATATATATATATATATATATATATATATATATATATATATATATATATATATATATATATATATATATATAATATATAGTATAGTATAGTATATATATTTGTATTATTTTTATATATACATATAAAATTATATATATATTATATATATGTATGTATCACACATATATGTACAGTATATGTATATTGCATGTGTCGTCATCTTAGAGCTGCCTAAATTTTTATATTAGCCGTAAGAGAAAATCTTTGACGTTATGATTCAAAGTAATCCCTGTAACTACTCAAATCTTGATTCCCAGTTAACTGGATGCGTCGAGTATGACTGTAATGTCGACGAGACCTAATATTACAGTTGCATAGCATTTAAATTTAGGATTTCATCTGTGAATCGGATCATCTATTATATTCACATTCACAGCAGCGGGCGTCGATCGGTGAAATTTGGTCAGAAATTTCGACATTTGAAATTAATCCAGTTATAAAGTTTTTGAAAAATTGTAATTTGACAAAATATAAAAAAGATAAATAAAAATGAATCTTTTGGGCCAGCCCTGATAATCGGCTCAGTGGTCTAGTAAAGCTGTTTGGATAATAATAATAATAATAATAATAATAATAATAATAATAATAATAATATAATAATAATAATAATAATAATAACTTTCAATAATACCTGTTTGAAAGAGTGTCTACTGCCCAAATATAATAATAATAATAATAATAATAATAATAATAATAATAATAATAATAATAATAATAATAATAATAATAATAACGGGAAACGACTTTTTGTGGGGGGTGGGGGTGGTAATTCTTTCTTAACACTACGTAACTGTTTAAAATTCGATGTCTTAATATTTAATACACTCGGTAAAAGCACCGTGCTTATTTTCTTTTCCGAAAGAGAGCTCTTGTCCAGTTTTTCTTTCTGCTGTCAGGTGCTGTCGATTACAAATTTAGGACAATTGACATTCAGACTAAATAATGAAAAAAAGGAGAAAAATCATGGAATTATCAAAGCAAGTTTTGCAAAAAAAAAAAAAAAAATCCATATATTCCCTCTTTTCGTTTACAGTTCGTTGTCAGGCTTAAGGCTGAAGTTGCGAAATAATTTACGAAATAATACTAGTCTGAAATGGAAGACTGAAGTATCTGCAAAAAAATACAAAACAGAAAAATGGTACATACTGCAGTTTTCCATTGCCTTACTACTGATTTTGCAGATACTGCAAATGGGACCCCCCTAGATAAAGCATTGAAGAATCATTCTGAAACTGAAGTAACTTGTGTGAAAGTGTTTCACGACCCCAATAGGTGGCATATCTCAGTTTGGAAAATTTTGCAGATGCTGGAGTTTTCCATTTTAGGGCAGAATACTTGTCTGGAAATTAATGAAAATTAAAACTCTCACAATCCAACAATTCATCTCTTAGTAGTTTACACAATTTTACAGATAGCGGGGATTAAACAATCACACACCCCGCCCCTTGACAAGGAAATTGAAATCCAATCTCGTCTCACCTCTTAAGGCAAAGGAAAAGACGCCTGTCACGACCGTAAATAAGCAGAGCTACTGCGATTGATCCCGCAGGGGCTAAGCGCCGTCAGTACACTACACGTAGTGCACTGTAGACATTACAGAAGGTTCTTTGCCGCATCCCTTCGGCCCCTAGCTGCAACCCATTTCGTTCCTTTTACTGTACCTCATATCATATTCCCTTGCTTCCATCTTACTTTCCAACCTCTCCTAACAATTGATTCAAAGTGCAACTGCTTTGAGGTTTTCCTCCTGTTACACCTTTCAAACCCTTTTTACTCTCAATTTCCGTTTCAGCGCTGAATGACCTAAAAGGTCATTCAGCCTTTGGCCTAAATTCTATATTCAATTCAGTTCAATAGTTTTTAGGCTAAATGTGCAATTAATCTCCGAAGAGAATTTGGAAGTTCTTGAGTACAGCATTCAGCAAGCTGCTGTTATTATGTGGATATGACAAAGAACAATATTTTCTTCGAGCAGCTAAGACGGATTAAATCTAAAGCTTATGCGATGGTAATATGTCAGACAGGTGACAGAAATCCAATATAATTTGGTTCTTGGATCGGGTATGTCTATTAAAGCATGGTGTTCTCAGCAGTGTTACGGGTTTTGCCACTTTAGTCTTATGATGTGAGTTTGTGTCAAGTCCAGCCACTTTTTCCCAGTAAAGTCTGAAATTCTGCTTCCATTTTCTAGTTACTTTAGACTGACAATGTAAGGAGTCTTATTTGCGAGCCACACAATGGCAACTACATTTCCAGAGTTAGTTCATTTTGGATCTCGGGGACAGCAAGACTACAGAGAAATTTCTCAAGTTATATTTCTTGAGAAAACACGAGGCTCCATACTTGATTTTAGTGCTGATGGTGCTGCATTTAAAGTTAATTGACACAGTGTCCCAGAGCTGCTGTCTCAACAGGGGATTCAAGGTTCATTGTTACGACACGTCCCCATTACCTAAGGTTGCGACGGAAGCTGCATCACCGTCCGACTTCGTAGACGCATGGCTTTGAGCTTTTAATTTCCCGCACAATTTCGAATCCGAAATAAAAATCTGACAGAAATTTCAGTTGTGCAAAATGAAGTTTTGCAAATTTCACAGAGGCCAGAGAGTCCTAAAAGTCTGCAGGAACGTAGTAACAGAATTTCTTTGTATAAAGACTTTATATCTAAAGTTATGATTTTCAAGTGAATGGGGTTGTGGATCCGTCACCGGCACCAAAATCCATAGTGTTGCATCAAAACCTGATCATCCTGATGTTTTAGAGTAAAAAAAAAAAAAAAGATTCGGAATCTTGTGGTTGTACTTCCTAGTCGTCATAAATCTCGTGGAGGTACAAAGACCTTCTCATTGTGTAAGAGACCTAGATGACATTTTCCTTTGTTTTAAAGCGTTTGAAACGTATCTGCTTCGATGATAGTATGCACATTCACACACATATATATATATACACACACACATAATTATACATAATTATTAAGACAAAAATTCTAAAATTTTACGTAATCTAAACCGCTGGTAAACTACGCACGCGAGGTTTAGTTTTTTGTTTGTTAGTTAGTTTGTTTACGTTATGCTTTTGTTTTCATGTGAGCTTTGTTTGTAAGGGACTCGCTTTGTCAATATAAACCGGTAATATCCTCTTAATGAGGGCAGACCGGCCTTTGGAATGTTACTTCTTACCTCTTAGTCAACGATTCTGGGAACCTTTTGGTACAGTTTATGTATGATACGTTCAGGGAAATAAAACATTCCATTAGGCTTACGAATTCTCCTCCAAACTTCAGAATAAACAAACGTTTTACAATCTCTGTAAAAGTTAAAAGTAATGAATCAAATATTTTTGGTAACTAAATGATTTGCTGTACAGCGTTGGTGTTCATTACGCGCCACTTGTATTGGCAGTGTCTCTGCCAAGGGCTTAGATGAAAAACTAGTAACTTTCAAGGTGACTTAGACACACACACATGCACACTCCACTCGCCAAAATAACCGGAATTAAAGCCATTGCCCCGTCCCACAAAGTGATGCAAAACGTTGAGTTCTCTCAAACTAACTGGAAGAAGGGTTTCTCAAGTTCTTGGGATAACTCCTTAATATTTAAAGTCATGAAATATGTGAAAACTGTATTTCACACTCGAGAGGCCTCTGAAATAATGGGACATCATTCTTGAGCACTTTTATTGCCACTCTCGCGCTGCAAACTGTGTCAGTCTAGGAAAAGTTGTTCACAGATCAACAGTTGCAGGGGAACTTGTGCAGATTAACGTTCGTGTGAACGGGAGTCACTCAGGTGAATCTAAATGCACACATCTTTGTTTGCAAGTAGAACAATACTTAACTGGAAATCCAAACGAAAAGTACGCAACAACTGAGTAGGAGGAGCAATCCAGTAGCACACTGAGGTAGGCGCTTCACCCAAAGGAGCCGTCAAGGTGAAACTAAACCCTGAGCCAGAGCTACAGGCTGACTGACTGGGTGGCTGCTGCCAGTAGTAGAAGCCTCCAAGAGGTTACTCGTAACCTTTTGTGCATCGTACGTGTGACGAGGAGGCAACTCGCTGTGACGTCACGGCATTCCCAAGAATTTTTCACCGGGAGATCTTGCAAGCGAGGCTGTTTGTAAACTAAAGCTCTGGTAGAGCTTGTGACGGTAAATAACAACGTTTTATTGAGGCTGTTATGTAAAATTCGCGCCAGGATAGTGTTTGCGAACTGGCAGAAGCAGCCATCAGATGAAAAGAATGCTTGATGCTTGATGCTGGGGGACTGGCACTGCCTTCCTAAGTATCACAACCTCGTTATAATTCAGAGAGCAGACTGTGTCCATCAAGCTCAGAAGAAAATAGATGCGCTTTCGCATTAGCATTGTTGATTCTTACTTTTAAAGCCTAGCCAGCCTCTTCAATCCTCACCAGAGCAGTAATCAACATCATAAATCAAGACACCACCAAGTACAGTAATTTCAAGGAAGGAAAAACAGTTTCGTGTCTTGCGATTACAGGCATGCAGTGATTTGTATAGAAAGACCTCACTAAACGAAAATAGGTTTGACTTCAAGAATTGTTTATGTTTTATAACAATTATAACAGTATGTGCTCAGGTCATTTGTAGTAACAATACACACACACTTTATATATATATATATATATATATATATATATATATATATATATATATATATATGTAAATTGTATTATATATACACCGTATATATATATATATATATATATATATATATAAATATATATATATATATTTATATATATATATATAATATATATATAAATATATAATACATATTTACTAATATATGTAATATATATTAGTAAGTTTCTCAACATCTAGCCGTTTCTCCTGACAGGTTAACTCAAGAGAGAGGGAAAAGAGAAAGTAATCTTTGCTCTTTTACAGCTGAATCATGGATAAACCCCCCGTGCATAAAACTTCCAAAACATTAGCTGCTTCCTACAAATCGAATCTTTTCCCTCCAGCTAAATGATAATCAGATAAACCTCAAACCAATCCTTTTCTCACCTTTACATCCGTTAACTTGTTCTCCTACCTGTTTTGTATTTAATATAATCTGGCAAATTCTTTCCTACGTCATTGCTTCAGATTCTCCGCAAGTGTGTTATGATGAAGATGCCCTTTATGTATATATATATATATATATATATATATATATATATATATATATATATATATATAAAAACTAAAAAAGATGGAGACAGACAAATCTCTGAATCTTCCTCTTTTGAGCTTTCAGTATTATTGAGATTCTCTGTGGAAATACACACACACATTATATATATATATATATATATATATATATATATATATATATATATATATATATATATATATATATATATGTTTTTCAGGGGCGTCATTTCAGATTTTTGTTGGGGGGGGCAAAGACGGTTTGGCCAGCGAAGTGAGCCTAATCAGCTGAGTTTTTTTTTTATTTTGAGCTATTTTATGTGTTTTTGAAGCCACATGAGCAAGGTATTTCAGTGAAAATTATATACTCCCACTACTATATGTTTTGTCTCATCATCACTGGTAGCTAGTAGACAGATGAAGATCAAGAAACATAATATTTCAGAGAAATTTTATATATATTTATGATTGCACATTTTAAAAGAAAACATGCTGTTCCTTCTTGGGGCTTGGGGGTGAGGGGGGCCAAGTTGAGGCTTTGGGAGGGAGCAACTTGGGTCTTGGGGAGGGGGCAAGTCGAGTCTTGAGAGGGACAGTTGACCCGCCCCCCCAAGCCCCCCCCAAATGACGACCCTGTTAATCACCTGTTCGACTTTCCTGTTGAGTGGTCACTTTCATATTCATTCTCAAAATGCCTGGTGAGAATTGAGCCCCACGGGCAAAAAATCTCTGCGCCAAGCAATTCCTGCGTCGTCTCAGAAAGTGAGTCAACGGTGTGCTAATATCCACTCTCCCTTCAGTGCACCTCATGCGGTGCACTGTAGGCATTACTTAAGTTTCTTCGCAGATTTCTTTCGGTCCCTAGCTGCATCCCCTTCTTTTCACTCTCGGTCTTTCTTCCGCCTTACTTTCTAGCCTCTCCTAACAATTTTTCCATAGTACAACTTTGAGATTTTCCTCCTGTTACACTTTCAAACCGTTTCACTGTCAGTTTCTGTGTCAGCGCTGCATAACCTCATAGGTCCCAGTGCATGGCCTTTGGCCTAAACTCTATATTCTGTTCTGTTCTAAAGTCAGCAGTCGCTTTCATACTCATTCTCAAAAGGCCTAATGAAAATTGAACCCCACGGGCAAAAACTCATTCACTGCGTCAAGCAATTCCTGCGTCTTTGTAAGGCATTCTTGCATTTCCTGTATATCAAGTTCCTTCAGTTCCAAAACCTCTGCTACTCCAACTAACCAGTAAATTGTAGGTCCCTTTGATCCTTCCTTAACTTCGTCATCGGCCCAATTCTCGTCCATGTTTTTTCTGAGTGATCAAACCGTTTTAAAACATCCGCATGTGTTTCCAGTTCTTATCCTTTCAGCTCTCTGTATTCAACGTATGAGAAGCATTCGGTTCATCTGTACAGTTGACGGTTTTTCCTCTGTCTTTTACATTCATCGTCCAGGCTTCAACAGTAAAACTCCTTATTTGTTGAGGTCTGCGCCTTCTGCAAGTCTCTATCAGCTTATCCTGCCACAGTCAGCAATGGAAACACTTTAGAACCAGACTTAAGATATATTAAAAAAAAAAATAGTAAACACCGTCGAAATTGTTTTTCATTTTAACTTGCCCAGACTTTATACAGTGCGAAAATTATTTCTGAAACAATTCATTCTTACAGTACATACCACTATTGCAGTCCCTGATCAAAAACAGCTAAAAATCTTCTTCTTCTTCCCAGCTTGTTCCCATAAAAATACAACACAAAAATGTTTTGGCATTATTTTTCCATAAATTAAGCCGCAGAAAATTGCCTGACATTTCTCAATGAAATCGGTTTGAGCAATACCCTTTATTTTCATTCTCTGAATAAATCTCCATGTGTGGTTTCAGATGGCTGACACTCCAATTAGCTGGCCAATTTGCTTACCAAATACCCACCTCATTTGACTTCTTTCGCCAGGCTTCGGTTCGTTTTATTGTCTTCTACGAAAAATATCGCGTCCAAGACCCAGGTGTCTTAGTCTGCTGATTTCGGCTTTCATCACGAAGACGGAAAAAGTTCTGTTTATTAAGATTTCAGCCCCGTGGGTGGTAGTGCCGTCAGTGTATACTCATGCGGTGCACTGTAGGCATTACTTAAGCATCTTTGCAGCATCCCTTCGGCCCCTATCTGCAACCCTTTTCATTCCTTTTACTGTATCTCCGTTCATATACTCTTAATTCCATCTGACTTTCCACCCTCTCTGACAATTGATTCATAGCACAACTGCGAGGTTTTCCTCCTGTTACACCTTTCAAACCTTCTTACTGTCAGTTTCCGTTTCAGCGCTGAATGGCCTCATAGGTCGCAGAGCCTGGCCTTTTGGCCTAAATTCTATATTCTACTCTGTTTATTAAGATTTCGAGGTCCTGCGGAGTTGGAGCGTGACTATGTAGCAGAATTCACTGAGAAACGTCATCTATGCACTACGATTTTTGAATTGATGCAAAGTATCCTCCTCTACACTAGCTCTACAACAGAACTACAGTTCAGTATATAAGTGAACACAGCCAAAAACTGACTAAAAAGACAAGAATCCACAATGAAAAAATCTAACAGAAATTTTACAGTTGTGCAAAATGAAGTTCAACCAATTTCACAGGCCAAAGAGTCCTAAAAGTCTGAAGGAACATAGTTGTAGACTGTGATTGTCCCAAGACTTTAGCCTTGAGAATAGGTAGAAGTACTGGAAATACTGGAAAGGTTCTTTGGGAGTGTTGCCGGAAAGTTATAGATGACGGGTGAATTAGTTCTTGACGAATCTATATATTTCTTTTACTTGCGAGACGGAACAGGATAATAAGTTGTCATTTTTAGATGTACAGGTATACAGAAATAGTGGCAAATTTGAGACCTCTGTTTATAGGAAAAGTACTTTTACTGGCTTGGGATTGAATTACCTCAGTTTTTCATAAAGTTGTATAAGATGAACTCAATACGCACTTTGATTAATAGAGCCTACAATGTTTGTTGTGATTTTAATTTATTTCATCAAGATATGGTTTTCCTCCAGAATTATTTTTCTGAAAACTCATATCCCATTTTTGTATTTTACAAAGTTCTGAAAAATTTTTAAATGAAAAGTTTTGTCCCAGACCGGTGTACAGTACTGCTAGTAAAGATGTAAAGTACATTAAATTGCCTTACCTTGGTCATAGTAGCTATATGGTCCGAAAAAGTTACAAGAAATACTTAAGCATTGTTTCCCTCAAATCAGTTTCCGGTTTGTTTTCTGTAATCCTTTTACAATAAGATCACTTTTGAGAGAGAAGCCTACTCTGCCTGTGGACCTTAATTCCTGTGTCGTTTACTTGTTCACTTGTTCGCAGTGTGGTCTGCGATAGTGGGATCTAGTTCCCGCTGGCTCAGACACAGAATTTTGGAACACAGAGGTCTTTCTATTAGAACTAGGTTTCCCTTTCCAAACCACCCTTTTCTGCCATTAGAGAACACAGTTTAACACAGGACCATCCTTTCACTGACCTGGATTTTTCGGGTACTGTCTTTTTGTTCAAATAGACTGGACCTTTTAATTTCAGAGTCGCTGACTATTAAAAGATGAAGCCGGAATTGAACAACAACTCGTCTGGTATTCAACTAGCTATCGTGTAATTTCATAGTAGGTACTCAATTAGGTCGTTAAATATTTTACTTTGTGAGTGGTAGTTTGTTTACATTTCACTTTAGTTTTATTTTCATATTTTTATGTTTGTGTTTTTAATTTTTCGTTATTTTACGTCTCACCCTTTTAGTTTGTATTTACTTGTTCATTTTATATATTTTCGTTAGTATTTTTGCTGAAGATTTATTATGACAATTCATTTTATTGAAAAAAAATATATATATATATATATATATATATATATATATATATATACATATACATATATATATATATATATATATATATATATATATATATATATATATATATATATATATGTGTATATATACACATACATACATACATAAATCCTTCTCTTGATTCCTTGAGAACTGTTCATTAGTGAAGGCTGGGAAAAGTTGCAGTGTAGAGTTCTGAATATAAATTGATCATGTTCGTAACTCAATCCTTTTTTTTTTTAGCGATGTGACGACCTTTGTTGCGAAATAGGCCAGTGACTGCTTGTATACTTCAGGTGTTCTTAAATGATGTAGGGTTTCTATTTGTGTGAAAGTTTGATCAAGAAGCACTTAATATCTTACAGGTTCAAGGGAAGATCTAACCGAAGTGTATATATATATATATATATATATATATATATATATATATATGTGTGTGTGTGTGTGTGTGTGTGTGTGTGTGTGTGTGTGTGTGTGTGTGTGTGTGGTATAATAACCGAAATCTAATATTGTATTGTTAATTCGCCTTTAATATTGAAAACCAAGGAATAGTCCTATATAAGAATTAGCACGGATATATATTTGTGACGATAGATTATCAATTATAAATAACTGTGGCATAATTAAATTTCATTTAAAATATATACATACATACATTGGTGTCGAACCGTGCAGGTTACACACCAGACAGAGAAATATTCAAGGCCTCTGGGGGTCCCTGAACAGCTGAGTCACTTACTAAGGTGAAACGGGCTATGATGAGGTGTTTACGTAATAGTCAAACCTTCGGGAGTTTTCAGTGCAATGGGCCTGCACTCCCTGGCGCAATCCACTTGCAAATCCGTTCTCAGCTTTTCAGTTTTATCTAAATATAAAATATAGGGGCTACCGTTGTTTAAAATTGTTTAGACCCTTCAAAGCAATTTCCTTTAAAAAACTGAAGTAGATTCACAAAGTGTACTGGCATTTGCCACAACAATGTCGTATTTTCTGTTTGCTCAGTAGCCTACAGAATGTCTTTAACTTTTTCCATACCTATGCTACTGGATCTGCTTACTTCTTATACTCAGTCTTTGTCCTTTGTACGGCTGTGCAGTTTTCAGAACAGTAATTTCACAGTTTCCCCACGCGTTCATAATATCATAAATCAATAACCAGTCACAAGAAACAACGAGCTGTGACTAGAACAATACTGTCTCTATCGAGCGAGGGTAGTTGCAAAGGTAGAATAACTGCACATTCACAAACTTGGTATTAATGCATTTAGACGTGTAGTACTGACCTTTACATGAGGTGCCTTAAAAAATAATATAGAATCCTCCTTGTTAACAAAGTAATATCTAAGAAATAATGCCATTACTACAAAGTGATTTTATCTAGCAACAGGTAACAAAATATGTTAGTCACCAAGAAACACGGGTAGTTGGGAAACGTGAGAAAAGTTGAGGAAATGGCTCACTTGTCCTAAATCGTAATTACAGCGTTGGTAGGCTACAGACGCCCGGACTGTAGCACAATCTCCCAGCAATAATATAACATAAATCAGAAGCATTGGACTATAACAGCACGGTCCTCGGAGGCAGGGGAAGCCACATTTTATTGTTAAAATGTTCAATTACCTATACACAAGGGTTACGGGACACGATATTACAAAATCAGAAAACTGATAAAGAACTGGCTTTGCTGGAATTCAGCCTCATACCTCACGTGACCACACCAGCAGCCACTTATTATAAAAAAAAAATATTCTTCGTTACTTTTCCCCCACATAGTAACTATCGCTTTGAAAAGCTTTCTTCCTCTGTGACATTCGTTTTGATTTCAAGTGGGGATAAAAATTAATTAGATATATGATTTATTTTCGCAACGTGTAAGACTTGCGTTGGTATTCGTATATGCAATTCATCTTTATGCTCTCACACACGAAGAAACTTCTCAACGAATAAAGCGGTGTTTCTATCGAGCTCATCTAGATATTTTTGGCGAAATATTGAATGTAATTGGTCGTATTCCCTTTCTGTCACATTTATACTGGAACTTCGAAAGTCTCCTCAGAAACATGAAAATATAAATATGATTTAAAGATTATGAAGCTAGACCTATTCGCGCCCCGGATATTCAATGACTTTTGCATGGAGTAGTTATTTTAGAAAATTACACAACATAATTTTCAAGGTTTCTCTCTCTCTCTCTCTCTCTCATGTATTTAATTGGTATGACAAAGAATTGGTATGTATCATTAGCTCGCTTGGAGATTGAAAACACAGGAATGAAGGCGCTGTTAACAGTATCATGAAAACACAGGAATGAAGGCGCTGTTAATAGTATCATTAACTGTATATCATCGCTACAGAGGCGTTGAAAACAAAAAGAGAAGCAAATTGTTTATTTTATCTAAAGTAAATCAAACAAACATATCGCGATTCAGTGTATATTTTGCATGTGAGAATTCTCATGAGAACGTTTCGCTCTAGGTATACTGTATAATATTTCTATATCATCACATCTCTGTCAGATAACATAATTACTGTGTGAAAATGCAATAATTATTGCTTTATTTACATTTCACACTTTCGAGAATCTCCAAGTTCACTTACGAGGAACGTAACACATAAAAGGTAAAACGTTAAAACTTTCATAGCCTGTCACGAGAGCACGCCGACGTACAGAGTTAACTAGCGCAGCTTTCGAAGGGAACTCAGCTCAGTGGTCTGGTTAAACTAAGGTATACTTAAATTTTTCGAAGGGAACTGGAAGGGAAGAGGCAGAGAACCTCCCGTTCTTTTCAGCTGCCCAACTTGCCATTCCGAGGAGGGAGTGAGAGAGAGGTCGCCTCTGGAAGAGGCTGAACGTCTGACTAGCACAGCGTAGTGTAGTTTCTCTTATCTTCAAGTGAAGCATTCTGCGTTTAATTTCAGTTTTTATAGATTTCAAGGGGTGTACAGAGCGGCTTATGGACTAAAAAGTGAAGTGAGAAACATGACAAGAATTTGAAATTTGCCAGACTGATTTTCTACCGGACATTGTTAAGTTGGGTTTCCATAGCTGAAGTCTACTGGACCAAACATGACAAGAATTTGAAATTTGCCAGACTCCTTCTACCAGACATCATTAAGGTGGGTTTCCATAGTTGAAGTATACTGGATTTCAGTTTTTTATGAATTTCAAGGGCTAAAAAATTATGTGAGAAACGTGGCAAGAATTTGAAATTTGCCAGACTCCCTCTGCCGGACATAATTAAATTGGGTTTCCATAGCTGAAGGATTATGGACCAAAGTTTTTAGTCAAATCTTCAGTACAAATTGGTATCACGATCATTGTTCGTAAAGGAAAATATCTGGAAGTTACATATCTGGAACTGCACTGAAGACCAGCTGTCGCCATACAGCCAATATACATATACCTGAAAGGAAAAGGAGCATTACTGTTGGAGCCATCACCTTAGCTTACTTGATTCTTGCTGTGAGGTCACATCATGTCGGTCTTTTCGTATCTGTCTTTTCTGATCGGTTTGTGACTTTCAGTAAAGTTATGTATGTTCGTCTGCCTGTTTTTCGTATCTGTTTGACAGCGCAATTTTACAACAAAATTATATATATTAAATTCTTTACGATGTTTTCTTCTGTAATACCAGTTCTCGATATTGTAACTGTTTGTATGTAAGTCGCTTGAGATGGCTATTTGTCTATCTGTCCGCCCTCAGATCTTAAAAACTACTGGGGCTAGGGGGCTGCAAATTGGGATGTTGATCATCCGCCCTCCAGTCACCAAACATGCCAAATTGCAGCCCTCTAGCCTCAGTAGCTTTTATTTTATTTAAGGTTAAAGTTAGCCATGACCGTGCGTTTGGCACTGCTGTAGTTGCCAACAGCACAGGCCCGGCCGTGGCGAAAGTTTCATGGGCCTTGGCTGAGAGTTTCATACAGCATTATACGCTGTACAGAAAACTTGATTGCTCCGTAGAAACTTCGCTGCTTTTTTTACGTTTTTTACTTGTTTGTTTGTGTTTTGGAGTTCTGGCGTTGCTTGAAAAAGAAAAAAACATCCTCTTTGTCATTGTTCATTTAGATTATATTGGATGATTTTATTTTTAATGGGAAAGCAGGGTTTTTGGGTGGGGGGAAAATACGAATGATGTATATTCTAACAAACCTTTGATACTGATTCTGATTAAGATTAGGTTTATTGAATGTTTTTGAAGTGACATTGCGCACTAGGTAAGTAAGGGCCAGGTGACCTAGATTATGTTAGTATGGGCATCCAGGGTGGGGAGGGAGCAAAGCCCCTGGGCAAGGTAAGGCCCTACTTAGTTCCTAGGTTAGGGTAGATTAGGTGTGGTTGAGTTATTTCACAACCCTGTTGGTTTTAATTTACAATGCCCTAAGTTAGGTCAGAGGGGGCAGTCCAGGGGTGCCCAAGTCCCCTACAAGCCAGGTAAGGACCCAGCTCCCTAGGTTAGGGAGCTGGGTCCTTAAGTTAGGTTAGGGTAGGTTACTCGTTTTGTGCTTCCCCCACCAGGAAACCCCACTTTGGTCCCCATAATTGTAAGATATAAGGGGAGGGGTCTAGTATCTCTAAAAGTACTAATTTGCTGTCGTAATGAACTTCAGAAACACAGCCATATTTTCAGTTCAGGAATGCAGTTATGATTTAATGTAAAAATTTACCACGTTTTCAAAAAATGTTAGACCCATAGTTGGTAAAACAAGTCATTTTCGGAGAGAGAAGAGGCTAATTTACTATGGCAGAGGTTTGCGTTGCAAACCCACACACACACACATATATATATATATATATATATATATATATATATATATATATATATATATATATATATATATATATATATATATGTGTGTGTTACGTTGAGAGAATACGAGAAGACATTAACTATATAGTTATAAACATTTGGTATTATTCAGCTTCGCAGCTATTACTGCATATACTATTTGCAAGTTTCAGAATGACAATACAAGGTCCATTATAGTATTTATCAAAGACATCTTTTGGCATTGTTGTACGCGACCTAAAAATAGAAATAAACAAAAGCATATTTAGACCATGTAGGGAAAAGTCTATGCAGAACAACAAGGAGATAAAGTCAGTTACTGATCGGTCTAAGATTCGAGAGGCGAGATTTTAAAGGCGTGACAATTTTACCAGCAAATGAGACTATGCTCCAAAGAAATGGGCTATACCCTTGGATACGAGCGGGGGTTCATTTTTACTGCAAATAATTACTCAAACCAAATAAAAATCACAAAACCCAGAGGCCTCAGGTGGACATTATCCAGTTTTTACCCCTGGAAGGGAGGATGAGCTGAGCCAACGGATATTCCCCGATTATCCTGAGGTCATTCTGGTCTTTACCGGATCGCCGTTGCGTCATGAGGTGGTCATTAAGAGACGTTTTAAAAGTGGCTGCGCTGTTTTTAACTTATCTAAAAAAGTAGTTAATTCCATGAAATCCGGTTAAGATTATTCGTATTTTGCGATTTAACTGATTGGATAATTAACGGTTAACTCAACCCGGCGACAACCAGTTCAAAACATCCCTAGATACCAGATGCATGGCGTAACTGCCCGAGGTATAGATACCTGTTTTTTTTTTTTTTTGTTTCTCTCTCTCTCTCTCTCTCTCTCTCTCTCTCTCTCTCTCTCTCTCTCTCTCCTTTTTTCAGACCATGTACACTTCTCATTTTTGAAATTCACTGTTAAGAGTAATGTTTAGTACGCGGGGTGTTCGAATTCCATTATACTAGTGAAAAGGTAAATTGCGAAAACGCCTCAGGCTCCGCCGAGAACGAGCGGAAAGTCCAGCACTGGGCAAGAAAAAAAGTACATTTTGCAAGTGCCCTTAGCTAAGAAAAATCACCGGGCACCGCCCGGTGTTTTTAAGCTGGATATGGGGCAATAATGCTGCATACCAAAGGATATATAAAAAATGCATGTGTATATATGAAAAGCATATAGGTCACAACTATTTTATTAATTAAACATTTACTGTGTATTGTAATTCGTAAAATACTTGTGACCTATAAGCTAAAATAACACGATAAAGAACAAGCAGTTAAATTAGGCATGTCTTATTTTCCTAGCAATAGTTATCAGAAACCAGACATTAAATACGACGAATCCAAATACCAAGTATTAATCAACTCTCAATAAAGATATTAGTCTAGTGCAAGCTCCTGCGAAAATCTATCTACTCATGTTTGTAAATACGCATGTATGTATGTTTATACATGTAAATTCATATATGAAAAGCTTATAAGTCACAAGTATTTTATTAAACATCTACTGTGTACTGTAATTCATAAAATACTTGTGACCTATTTAATTTCTGGTTTCTAATACCTGTTGCTTGGAAAATAAGACATGCCTTATTTAACTGTTTGTTCTTTATCATGTCATAATTTCTTCATTGGAACTTTGTCAGAGGATCATTAGACTGAGATGCAAAATAGTTTAAGAAGCATTAGGCTAAATCCTTGCTTCATTCGATTTTATCTTTCTCTTCTGAACGAAAGCCAAGAGAAATGCTTCAGCATTGCTTTACAAAGATACATAAAATTTTTCGTGGAAAGTAGACATATAGAAGATATGATAGACCCTTGATATAGCAGGTGTTATCCTTTATGACCCTGGTTACGTGCTAGTTTAGAGCATTCAGTCTATGATGCGAGTAACGAGTTTATTAAAACTCGTGACGTTGACGCCGTACGTGAAGCTTGCTGATCACGAGCTCACAATCAGGAAGGAAAAAACGCATTGAACCGATAAGGGTACCGATGATTTGTCTCATTTTGGTCAACACGCTGGAAGTCATTACATTCTATGAATAGTAGACAATTTGGGAATTATCCTTCCTCAAGCCACACTTACACTTCAGCCTCAGGCACGCCAGCTATTTCATTATTGAAAGAAGAGACAGTTCAGAGAACGTTTGAATTTATTCCTAAAACTGGACTTCTAGGATCAAAAGGCGGAAGAATTCTCTCGCCAGATTGAAAGGCTAAAACTTTCGAAAACTGTGTAAAGTCCGAGCATCTCAGCCGGCATCTACTGTATATATGGGCTGACTGCCAGCCCGATCG
This sequence comes from Macrobrachium rosenbergii, assembly GCF_040412425.1. NCBI lineage: Eukaryota > Metazoa > Arthropoda > Malacostraca > Decapoda > Palaemonidae > Macrobrachium > Macrobrachium rosenbergii. The sequence goes on from NC_089762.1 coordinate 4,607,195, forward strand.
ATTAAAAGCGTCGCAAAATCATTAGCTGACGTATAAACCAAAGACTTTGTTTTATGCTAGCTAGCAATTCTTCCTCAGTCCAAAAGGTCGTTTTTACGTAGCTTCTTATCTTTGGTGTCGTATTTACATGACTTATGATCCAAAATTTAACGCCCACTTCACAGTTCAGACTGGGGTTTAATTCATTTCTTATCAAAACTTCATGCAAAAAATTGACCAAGAGCAGGAGTAGTCTCTGTTGTTGTTGATTTGTATAATGCATATGGAGACTCTCTCTCTCTCTCTCTCTCTCTCTCTCTCTCTCTCTCTCTCTCTCTCTCTCTCTCTCTCTCTCTCTTTAAATACTGGGGCTTGTGCAGTAGGATTTTCTTAAGATTAGCAGAATTTTTCTTATGCTTTCACCCTCCGAAGAATAAATTCCACAGTTTCATGTAAATTCACCCAAACTATTTTGTGATATATATATATATATATATATATATATATATATATATATATATATATATATATATATATATATATATATATATATGTGTGTGTGTGTGTGTGTATGTGTGTATGTGTAGTGTGTGTGTGTGTGTGAATTTCAAATTCAAGTATATTAAGAACGATTTTTATAGGAAGTCTAGTCAGTTCTGCACGATAATTCCTACGAATGTAAAGTTTTTACCTTTGTTACTATTCAAAGTTGAATAGCGGAACAAGCTGAAAAAAGTCATATGTTTTCTCTTAGCAGATGTACCGTCACTTGTGGTATTTACCTGTCTACCCATACCCGTGTATTTTATTAGTACTACCAGTTGCAGTACACGTTAATTTCTGTGTTTTGGTAGAATAGTGGTATACTTCCCTACAGTTTAGAGACTCAGACGTATAACATTAAATATACTAATTTACACATTCGTTCTCTCCTCAGGTTTCAGTTCTGAAGCCGCGTCTCGTAAGGGCAGAGGAGAACGATGTTCTCTCTTCACACACCAGCGTCAGTTCCTTAGCGACCAGAGATCGCTCAGAGCAAAGCGAAGAGGAGGTCACCTCTCTCCGCACCAACAGGAGACGACGACGTGTTTCTGACCTCGAATGACCTTACAGCCGACCAGCCACTGTGCAGGTCAATGGTAAGATCTGAGACCGTCTTCCTCTGTATGAGATTAACCGCTAGCATTTTATTTTTCCGAGATGTAACCGAGTACCGGGACCTTTCCCTGAATTTTCTTGAAAATAATCTCATTATGTTTCCCACAAACAAATGACTGTGGATGTTTGGAGCTAGCCTTAAACAAGCTAAGGAATTTGCTACCCGGTAGCTGCCTTCAAATGTAACGTTCGAGTAGATTTTGAATGGAAGTATTACCGGACGAGTAGAACTTTAAAACTATTGCATTGCTCGAATATATATACTGTATAGTTAAAATTCGCCAGATTCGCTTAACGTCAAGACGAATAGCAGACCGTCACAAAATGCGGTTCTAGGCTAGTGACGTCATAAAAACCTCCCAAACAGAGCTTTGAAGATTTGAATTTTCCTAAGCTAAGGGTTCCCAGTTTTTTTCTATCGAAAGCATCGTCCCCCACTGAACACTCCCGTAGGGGGGGGGGTTAACGCCGTCAGTGTACCTCAAGCGCTGCATTGTAGGCATTACTTGAGGTTCTTTGCAGCGTCCCTTCGGTCCCTAGCTGCAACCCCTTTCATTCCTTTTACTGTACCTCCGTTCATATCTTCCATCTTACTTTCCACCTTCTTCTAACCATTGTTTCAGCAATATTTTCATCGCTGAATGACCTCATAGGTCCCAGCGCTCGGCCTCTGGTCTAAATTTTATATTCCAGTTCCCCACAGAACCCTTCTCCAAATCTATTTTGAATCTTTTAACATTATTGTGGAAAAGTTATATTGCTTGAACAAAACTCAATTGTCTAAATATTCACTGTTAAATTTCTATAATAAAAATTCATTCTTCATAAACCGTATACAACAAATGATTATGTCATAATAGTTAATTGATAAGGATATATTATTATTTAAATAACGTTGCGACCCTTTTTGGTGTTCCGTGATAAGTACTGGGCACTGTAGGCATTACTTCAGGTTCTTTGCAGCGTGCCTTCGGCCCCTAGCTGTAACCCATTTCATTCTTTTTACTGTACCTCCTTTCATATTCTTTCTTCCTCCTTACTTTCCACTCTCTCCTAACAATTGATTCATAGTGCAACTACTTTGAGGTTTTCCATTGGAGGGGTGGGTAGAGCTATCGACTAGCACGCTGTTGGCTCAGCGTTCGACTCTCCGACCGGCCAATGAAGAATTAGAGGAATTTATTTCTGGTGATAGAAATTCATTTCTCGTCATAATGTGGTTCGGATTCCACAGTAAGCTGTAGGTCCCGTTGATAGGTAACCAGTTGGTTCTTAGCCGCGCAACACAAATCTACTCCTTCGGGCCAGCCCTAGGAGAGCTATTAATCAGCTCAGCAGTCTGGTTAAACTAAGATATACTTAACTCTTTGAGGTTTTCCTCCTGTTACACCTTTCAAACCTTTTACTGTCACTTTCCTTTTCAGTGCTGAATGACCTCATAGGTCCCAGTGCTTGGCCTTTGGCCTAAATTCTTCATTCAATTCAATTCAAACGCGAAAAAAGATAAAATAAAAAAGTGGAATTGGGAAAAAAGGATTCCCCTTTGCCAGTTCTCCCGACAGCTGTAATTCAATTGCTGACACTGGCCATTAAGCAATAGAAGTTGATTTTGGGGGCCCGAAGATTTCGTAAAATGGTGTCCTTTTGGTAAATTCTTTGTTGTGCAATTGTAGAGTGAGACAATGTACTCTCAACTTGGCTGGTTGTATGTTTTCTCGTTACTTTGGTAATATATAGGCAATGTTTTGAGGGCCGTAAAAGCAACGAAATTCAGAATTCGAGTGACTAGACACTGCATTTGTATATTCTGATGCGCGCTCCATGAGATTTCTAATCGTTATCGGTATTATTTTATAAGTTGCCTACTCTTTTGACAAGAGCTCTTCATTCTCGTTATTTTGAAGCCCATAAATTCTATGCGCAAATGATAAATAGCTATTACAGCAAAATTGTAAACAGTAAATACCCCTAGGTTAGGTTAGGTTAGATCGGTATTTTTAGGTTCGTTTGGTGCCCTGCTATTTCCTAGACATTTTTGGATGAAGAAAACCAAAATGGTCTTTCATGCAAAAATGGCTGGCTGGAGTCTTATTGGGGCAACCTATAAAGCTTTACCTCGTTATCTACACCGCACAACAGTTCGGTGATTTGAGAAGTCTTGTATATTTTCAAATTACCAACGGCAGATAATATTCTTATCTTCAAACTCTTCACACTTGGTATATCTGCATTAAATCTCTTTTTCTGCCATTCCATTGCACCTCAGATTACTTATTTTTTCCCTGAACGAAACTTCCTACTTCTCATCCCACCACTTAAATTATTTCCTTTTCCCCACCCTGCTGTACCAACATTTGCTCCCTGCTGTCTGTGTGATTCTACCATGGAACCTTACACTGCCTTTTACAGGACACTTCCTGCTAGGGAGAGACCCCCAGTCGTTTGCTAGGAGCTCCTCTTGTGTGAGGTCCACTATAGCTGTACCGTAAAACCATTGGTAATCCAAGTGGAAGCTATATCAAGGATATACCACTTGCCCTTAGTACATAGACTAACCTGATATTTGTGGTTCTGTTCACCCCAAGAGAAACAGGTTCATCCACGATATATATATATATATATATATATATATATATATATATATATATATATATATATATATATATATACAGTATATATATATATATATATATATATATATATATGTATACATATACACACACACATACACAAATATTGAGCCGCAAATACCGTTTAATATCGAATTTGCTATGCCGTGGGAATAACTTACACCCGAAACAAATTATTATTAAATTCTTCTGCGATGGCCAGGATTCGAACCATGGACTGGTTTAGAAACAACAATAGACAGTGACTTTGACCACCTGGCTATCAATAAATATATATGTATATATAAAGAGAGAGAGAGAGATCAGGGTAACTGGTATCTTGACCTAATTTTCTCTTTAAACCTGATAAACTCCACAAAACTCTGGAGACGTAGACGAGAAAGAAGTTTCTTTCTTGAGAAAGCTTCAAAACTAATATATACCAAGTAAGCTGACTGTTGAGATCAGGGTTTCTTCTTGGTATTCGTAACAACGCCAAAATCAGACATGCACAATGCGAAAGGAAAAATGAGGTGACGAGAAGCGCAAGGTGACCACAGAGCACTTTAGAATTTTATTTTTGTTTCTTGTCGTTATCATTACATTTTAGTTTTCTGCCCGTCCGCACTTTCTTCTGTCCTCACTTTTTCTATCCGCCCTCAAATCTCAAAAACTACTGAGGCTAGAGGGCTCCAAATTGGTATGTTGATCAACCACCCTCCAATCATCAAACATACCCAACTGCAGCCCTCTAGCCTCAGTAGTTATTATTTTATTTAATGTTAAAGTTAGCCATAATCGTGCTTCTGGCAACGATATAGGGTAGGCCACCATCGGGCAGTGGTTAAAGTTTCATGGACGCGGCATTATACCGAGACCACCGAAAGGTAGATCTATTTGATTATACGCTGTAGCGGGTGTACAGAAAACTCGACTGCGCCGAAGAAACTTCGGCGCATTTTTCACTTGCTTATCTGTTTATTATTTTATTAATTTCTTTTTTTTCTTTCTCAATAAGTGAGATCTTTCTGTATTTCCCTTTACCTCCTTTTACTTCTTCCTAATGAATAGGGTTCATCCTCTGAATGATGATAATGATAATCAATGGAAATATCTGTTGACAATACGTGCCATCACCTCAGGGAGAGTTTTGTTAGAGTTTTGTTAGTTCTACAAAGGAAGCTTTGAATTTGTAGTATAGTCATCAGGGTGGTAATATTTCCGTTATATATTTCCAAACAAAAGACCCGCGCTTAGACACAGGTAAATGAATAGTCTTCAATTATCTTTTCCATAACATTAGGCTCGTTGTTCTGATAGGGTGTAGCCGATGAGAGAAAAGTTATTGGTCAACTGTGAATGAGTGTGTGTATGTAATAATAATAATAATAATAATAATAATAATAATAATAATAATAATAATAATAATAATTAGTTTGTATTTCAGCTCAAGGCCAAATACATGGAATATACTACATGCGAATAACCTGACAGAAAACGGTAATCGGCAATATCCACACAGTTGCTGAAGAAGTAGAAAAAATATTCATAATAATGGCAATGACTAATAATATTGACAATAATAGTAAAAAACATATTAAAAATGATAAAAAAAAATACATTGCATACAATTAATTTCCAGCTAAGGACCTTAGATGGCTGCAGAAATCAGGTCCTTAGGAATGCGTAGAGGGATTGACAGTTGATCCAAAGTAGGATTATGAAATGGCTGTAGCGATTTCATTTTCATAAAATGGGCAGCCATTTCTGGAGGTATTCGTACAACAAGCTCACAAAACTAAAGGGACTAGCCAGTGTTGACCAGCTTTCTTGCTTCCAGAGAGCCACAAATTCTTTATTTGTGGTTATCCAAAGAACACTTATGATAGCACGCCGATAGAAATTTACATTTTAGTATGTTTGAGAATGGATACTTTAGCAAATTTAAGTAATCTGTTGAGAAAGAAGAGAGAAAACGCTCTTTGAACCACGGAGAGGAGGATAACTTAAGAGATTTCGTTCCGCCAAGCTTGGCTCCAGTGCGTTTTTCTCCTTTAAGAACACGAAATATAAATACGAAATAATGTTCTATTTTACAGGGGTAATATTGAGTAGTATTTATTATAAATACTGAGTCTTATATTTACAGCAAAATTATCAAGAAAAGCACGTGAATTCGTAGTTTTTTTTTTTAAATCTCTACCAAATTTACTTGCGTGTAACGAATGGCGCAAATACCAGACGCAGTGAGGTGCTGGTTTCTTGAACTTGGGTCTATTACAGGGAATATGTGAAATCAGTGATTATGCGAAATCCCTAGGGAATTTGTGAAATGACTTATTCGCTTGGGAACATTTGATCCCTGAGGTCTAGTAACTACTAATAACACCGAAACAGTCTTTGCCATGTTTAATATTAGCCCCTGGGGGTGTGGTCAGATGCACTTAGGGGCATTTGATTCCCCAGGGGTTAGTACTAAACACGGCGAAATACATTTAACTCCCCGGGGGATAGTACTAAACACGGCGAAACAGTGTTTGCCATGTTTAGTACTAGGCCCTGGGGGGCGTCAAATGTGTTTTGCAGTGTTTAGTACTAGCCCCTGAGGGATCAAATGCACTTAGGGACATTTGATCCCCCAGGGGTTAGTACTAAACATGGCGAAATACATTTAACACCCCAAGGGGCTAGTACTAAACACGGCGAAACTGTAGATGAATCACTGTTTTTCCTTGTTTAGTACTAGCCCTCGGGGATCAAATGTTCCTAAGCGAGTTGCTCATTTCACAAATAACCTGGGGATTTCGTGAAATCCCTGACGAACACAGGTATTGCTTTCTGCAGGGCTAAGCGAAATATGATCATTTTCGCAGTTTATTGTGGTCTTTCAATTACAATTACCGCAGGTGGTCACTTTTTGTTATCAGTTTTTCCTCTGATAAACTTGACTTTTGAATAACTTTATATATATTATATATATATATATATATATATATATATATATATATATATATATATATATATATATATAAATATATATATGTTATATATATGAAAAGGTTTCCCAAAGGTTTTGGTACTTGAATACGATGCTACTAAAAGAATTTCAAGGCTAATTTGTAAAATTTTATGATCAGAATGACAATATTAACGTGATATGAATGCAGATTTGTACATTTACAGTCAGTTGCTTTTAAACATCTTTCACACAAATATGGATGAGCCGTGAATGTACCGCTACATATTGGTTGAGTTCCTTTTCATTACTCTGCAGGAGGAAAAGTTTCTTTGAGTCTAAGGGTTGGTGGTGGCTTGTCCTATATCGTTGCCAGACGCACGGTTATGGCTAACTTTAACCTTAAATAAAATAAAAACTACTTAGGTTAGAGGGCTGCAATTTGGTAAGTTTGATCACTGGAAGGTGGATGATCAACATACCAGTTTGCAGTCCTCTAGCCTCAATAGTTTTTAAGATTGGGGGGCTGACAGAAAAAGTGTGGGCAGAAAAAGTGCGGACGGACGGACAAAGCCGGCACAATAGTTCTCTTTTACAGAAAAATAAAAATGGCGATCTTAAGAACGACAAAGATTACCTGAAAAGAACATTTGAAACCACTTATTTTTCAAGTTTATTGTAAGAAGCAGTAATATCTGACCATGATTTACTGTTATCACATGTCCAGAGATAATGGTGATTTCATTCTGTTGTAATACTAATAATTTTTTACTTTTTTTTTTCTACGACAGAAGAGATTTTTGCCTCCAGTTCTTTTCGGCAACGACTCCTGAGCGCAGTGTTACTGATACATCCAGAACCGAGATTTGCTCTCGTCCAGATTGGTCACGAGAGACACCACGAGGCAACACAGAGTCAAGAACGAAACCTTCGTCTGCGTAGCGACTGCTCTGATGAACGCAAGCAACGTTTCCCACCTGGTAAATCGTTCAAAGTCATTCTGTTAAAGTGTTTCCACCGATGACAGTCAATGGAAAAGCCTGGGAGAGCTGGGCAGTAGTGTCTGGTGGTGGCCAAGAAAGCTGGAAACGGCAGGAGTGAAAGTGCATGACGACTGGGAAAGACGAGGCGCGGACGTGCATGGCTTAGGAAATTTTCTCCCCCCTGAAGATTTCAAAGCAATACAATGTACTGTACCCTAAATGATTTTCTTTGCTGGACATGGCCGTAAAGCCTTATTTTTTTTATCTTAAAGCTGGGTTCCCCTTAAAATCAGGATAATTAATTGTAAAGGGGATCCATTAGTTGTAAACGGAAACCGTTCGCTTAAATGGATTCCCTTTAAAGTCGTGATAAGTATTTGAAATGGAATCTCTGTTTAAATGCATTCCCTTTAAAGTCATTATAAATAACTTTAAAGGGAATCCGTTTAAATAGATTCCCTTCAAAGTCATGATAAATAACTTCAAAGGGAATCCATTAGTTTAAATGGATTCCCTTTAAAGTTATGATAAGTAACTTGAAAAGGAGTCAGTTTGCTTAGACGGATTCCCTTCAAAGTCAAGATTATTAACTTTAAAGGTAATCCATTAGTTTAAATGGATTCCCTTTAAAGGTATGATAAGTAATTAAAAGGGAATCTGTTCGTTTAAATGGATTCAATCTAGAGTCAAGATTGGTAACTTGAAAAGGAATCCATTAATTTAGTTTAAACAGATTCCCTTTGAAATCAGCGTAAATAACTTTAAAGGGTATCCATTAATTTAAATGGATTCCCTTTAAAGTTATGATAAATAACTTGAAAGGGAATCCGTTAGTTTAAATGGCTTCCCTTTAAAGTTATAAGTAACTTGAAAGGGAATGTGTTTGTTTAAGTGGGTTCCCTTTAAAGTCAAGATAAATATCATTAAAGGGAGTCCATTAGTTTAGTTTGAATAAATTTCCTTTGAAATCAGGAAAAATAAATTGAAAGGGAATCCGTTAGTTTAAATGGCTTCCCTTTAAAGTTATGATAAGTAACTTGAAAGGGAATCTGTTTAAGTGGCTTCCCTTTAAATTCAAGATTAATATCTTTAAAGGGGATCCATTAGTGTGGTTTAAATAGATTCTCTTTAAAATAAAGATAAGTAACTTTAAAGGGGATCCATCAGTTTAAATGGATTCCCTCTAAAGTTATGATAATTAACTTGAAAGGGAAGCCGTTTGTCTAAGTGGATTCCCTTTAAAGTCATGAGAAATAACTTTAAAGGGGATCCATTAGTGTAGTTTAAATAGACTCCCTTTAAAATCAGGATAAATAACATGAAAGGGGACCCATTAGTTTAAATGAATTGCCTTTAATCATGATGAATAACTTTAAAGGGAATCCATTAGTTTAAATGGCTTCCCTTCAAAGTTATGATACGTAACTTGAAAGGGAGTCCATTCTTTTAAGTGGATTCACTTTAAAGTCATGAGAAATAACTTTAAAGGGGATCCTTTAGTTTAGATGACTGAAAATGAGAGATTGGCGTGCTTTGACAACTGAATACTTACTGTTTTATATTATACTGTACCTCGACTAAAAGCCGAGTGTGATTTATGTTTATCGATGGAACTGAAAACCAAAAATAATTATGTTTATCGATGGAAGAGAAATGCAACCATTACTGACTACTCATCAAAACATTCTCTCTCTCTCTCTCTCTCTCTCTCTCTCTCTCTCTCTCTCTCTCTCTCTCTCTCTCTCTTCCAGATTGAGGCGGACGTGAACTCTGCAGAAATCTCGGCTTCCTTTCATGGGGGAGAATGGACGGCAGATGTGGCATGCTCGTTGCGCGGCTGCGAGGAGCTGTTGCACCGGCATGCAGTCGGCGCCCTGGCCCAAAGGTACTGGTTTCTTTAAATTTAGGTCAGGCGGGCACACAGAGAGTGAGAGAGAAGAGAGAGAGGGGGAATGTAATGGAAGAAAATCTCCAAATGCTGCGTAAATGCTTGGACCTGTAAGTTGTATGTATTTTGTCGACGATGCAACTTGTGTTAAAAGGGTAAACAAAAAAAAAAAAACATCAAAGTCATTTTCATCGGAATTTAACATTTCTATGATTTTCATTCTCGTTGTGTCGTGGCAAACTTCTTAGACAATTTTGGAAACGAGTTTTGGGGATTAATTTCACCTCATGAATAAAGTTACAGCAATAACCAATTCGAACTTATGCTTCGATAAAAGCTGTGGTAATTATCAATCTATCAATCAATATCCTTTATTTCAGCTCAGGGCCATATACATGGAATATACAAATATACAATACACATGATCTAGGGCGGTGATTCAAATTTGCAGTAGATTCCATTTCCTTGATTTTTTAATATTGGCAGTCAGATTATATGTGTGTGTGTAGTGTATATTATATATATATATATATATATATATATATATATATATATATATATATATATATATATATATATATATAATATACACTACACACACACATATACATTTTTTACTCTCAAATACAAAGCCTCAGACACCTCCATTAATATCAAAATCACTTAATATATAATATATGAATAGCTTACACATACAATAAATTATATATATGTTAAAAGTGCATCTCTTGATATTTTTTTTTATCTTCCTGCAAATATATTAATGCCCTCTCTTATATATTAATGCTTTCTCCTAATGCCGCATTCGTTAAAATATCCTAGAACATGAAATTATTTGTCAGTGACATTCGTTAAATTTCAGTGGGTTTGCTTGTTAAATTTCAGTTGGTTTACATGTTAAATTTCAGTGGGTTTACATGTTAAATTTCAGGGGATTTACATGTTAAATTTCAGTGGGTTTACCTGTTAAGTTTCAGTAGGTTTACATGTTAAATTTCAGTGGGTTTGCATGTTAAATTTCAGGGGTTTAAATGTTAAATTTCAGGAGGTTTACATGTTAAATTTCGAAGGGGTTGCATGTTAAATTTAAGGGGGTTTACATGTTAAATTTCAGTGGGCTTGCATGTTAAATTTCGGGGGTTTAAATATTAAATTTCAGGGGTTTACATGTTAAATTTCAATGGGTGTGCGTGTTAAATTTCAGGGGTTTAAATGTTAAATTTCAGTGGTTTACATGTTAAATTTCAGGGGGTTACATGTTAAATTTCAGTGGGTTTGCATGTTAAATTTCATTGGGTTTCATGTTAAATTTCAGTGGGTTTAATGTTAAATTTCAGGGGGTTTACATGTTAAATTTCAATAGGTTTACATGTTAAATTTCAGGGGTTTGCATGTTAAATTTCAGTTGGTTTGCATGTTAAATTTCAATGGGTTCGCATGTTAAGTTTCAGTGGGTTTGCATGTTAAATTTCAATGGGTTTACATGTTAAATTTCAGGGGTTTGCATGTTAAATTTCAGTTGGTTTGCATGTTAAATTTCAATGGGTTCGCATGTTACGTTTCAGTGGGTTTGCATGTTAAATTTCAGTGGGTTTCATGTTAAATTTCAGGGGTTTTACAGTCTACTATTATTTTTAGCTGAGGATTTTAAATGTTCGAGTATTATGAGGAACATTCAAACCTTGCTGGCATTATATATCCGAACGATATTAGAAGAAACATAACAACCTCTTGATCTTCCCTCCCATTTCCATACGCGGCTGAAAAGGATATTGTCCACCAACCTGGGATGGCTGGCAGTCCTGGCCTTCGACTGCCCCTGGAACACAAGCAAGTGGTCTCTGCCCCTCCTACAGCTACTACAGGAACCCTGCCTCTTGTACAAGTAAGGCTCTCTTCCAGCGCTTGAGTGTGTCTTGTGAATCCCCCTCGTCAGGGTGCATATTTGCAATATTTTAAACTGGTAACCAGTCTGAAGTATCTAGGGTTAAATACGGGAGATGAAGTGGGCCAAGAACAAATCGAGTGAAAAAAAGAAAGCCTTTTGTATGAAATAGTGGAGATGAGTAAGGGAGTGGTCTATGATTCAGAGTGAAGGTTTAGGCAATGATTCAGTGGAGGTATAACCTGTGATTCAGAGTAAAGGTTCAAACAATCATTAATGGGCTAGTCTTGATTTGCAGTGCTGAAGAATAGTCTCTAAAGTAGAATGGAAAAGTAATGGACACAATGGAACTAGAGGAGGCGGATATCAAAGACTAAGAAATAAAGAGACAAACAAAGGAGATACTATGACAAATGTATTTAAACATATAAAAGGTGAGTCCTTAAAAGATCTTTGGTTAGAGGATGGACTCGAAAAGGTTCTTGCACTTTTTTTTAACAGCCTTTCCCAGCTTCAGTCCATCTGGTCCATCAATTTTTAAACATTGCTGTTCCGTCCCGGAAGGAGGCCACGTCCTGGACTTCCAACTACTTCTCTACAACATGGATGGCTCTATTACTGCTCCCAAGATGGTAGCCTGTCAGGAAAAATATAAGTCAGATGTTACAAAACAAAGAAGCAGCCATCTTGCTAACAGATGCCACACGCTCGTTTTCTTAAAAGGTGGAGAACCCTGGTGTTTCCATTGAATGCTTTGAGTTTGGTTCAGGTTCAAAATGGTGAACCCACGTCTCCTCTTAACATTGACTATCTATTGGAGATTCAAACACATGTAACAGTAGATCAGTGGGGTACACTTGTTCGCTGGTGGTTGTTGTTTGTGGACATCCCAACTGTGGACCACCTGTCCTCTTCCTACTACGCTTGAATTCCACTTTCTGCTTCTTGATGGTGGAATGGGAAGTGGAATCCTCACCCAATGAGATAACTATGTCTTTATGGGTTTATATGGTGCGGCCTTCTTTTATACCCATTTTGGCTAGTTTTGAGATTTTTGCTGAATTTGGTCGCTTCTAAAGGGCCTTCCTTCTCATGTAATATCAGAAAACAGAAGAGTTTTGATGCATTGCTAGTGATGAGCCAGAGAACTTTTGAATGACTGGCTAATAGTAATTGGTCATGAGACTTGAAAATATGGAACTTAGAGACAGTTTTAATCCTATGAAGATATATGGTTGGATCCATTTACACTAATAAATTTATTGTACTCTGCGTGCTCTAAAGGTGACAATAGAAGTCATTTTAGTGATTTAAGATTCAAGCATAAGTACTGTGACAGTAGTGTATGAAAGCCCGTTTTGTCGTGTATACTAATTTTAGTATTAAAATCCTTTATATAACCGTAGCTTTCTCCTTGAGAACGACACAAACAAATGTGGATGGATAATCGTAAACTCACAAAGATAGACTGTGCAAGCTTTGATTTAAAATAGACGAGTTGCTAAGCTTTAGATTTGCAACATTGTAAGTTACGGGCTGCCCTGAGTGAATCCTTATTTCTTGTAATGCTTGCGTTTGGTCGTTTCAGATGAAACTAGCTCCCACTCTAGGGCAGCCCGTAACTTACAATCTTGCAAATCTAAAGCTTAGCAACTCGTCTATTTTAAATCAAAGCTTGCACAGTCTATCTTTGTGAGTTTACGATTATCCACATTTGTTTGTCTCTTTCTTTCCTACTTTTATAATGTACATCAAGCCCCTTCCACTTTCAGGTTAATATGAGAGTTCTATTTTGTCCCGATGCCTGAAATGTAAAGAGCCTGGAGACCTTGTTTAGTACCATCAACACACATACCTACCTCTTTTATTTTGTTTTTCATAGTATATAGCTATAAATACAATTTCCCAGAAACTAAAGTATAAACAGCCTTTTATTCTAAATTTGCTAATGTACCTGTGGCCCTAACACTTTTGGGACTTAGTGCTTCTGTAGGTCTTACCCGCACCTGAGGTCATAACGCTGTTGGGACTTAGGACTTCTGTAGGTCTTACCCGCACCTGAGGTCATAACGCTGTTGGGACTTAGGACTTCTGTAGGTCTTACCCGCACCTGAGGTCATAACGCTGTTGGGACTTAGTACTTCTGTAGGTCTTACCCGCACCTGAGGTCATAACGCTGTTGGGACTTAGTACTTCTGTAGGTCTTACCCGCACCTGAGGTCATAACGCTGTTGGGACTTAGTACTTCTGTAGGTCTTACCCGCACCTGAGGTCATAACGCTGTTGAGACTTAGGACTTCTGTAGGTCTTACCCGCACCTGAGGTCATAACGCTGTTGGGACTTAGTACTTCTGTAGGTCTTACCTGCACCTGAGGTCATAACGCTGTTGGGACTTAGGACTTCTGTAGGTCTTACCCGCACCTGAGGCCATAACGCTGTTGGGACTTAGGACTTCCCTAGGTCTTACCCGCACCTGAGGCCATAACGCTGTTGGGACTTAGGACTTCTGTAGGTCTTACCCGCACCTGAGGTCATAACGCTGTTGGGACTTAGTACTTCTGTAGGTCTTACCCGCACCTGAGGTCATAACGCTGTTGGGACTTAGGACTTCTGTAGGTCTTACCCACACCTGAGGTCATAACGCTGTTGGGACTTAGGACTTCTGTAGGTCTTACCCGCACCTGAGGTCATAACGCTGTTGGGACTTAGTACTTCTGTAGGTCTTACCCGCACCTGAGGTCATAACGCTGTTGGGACTTAGTACTTCTGTAGGTCTTACCCGCACCTGAGGTCATAACGCTGTTGGGACTTAGTACCTGAGGTCTTACCCGCACCTGAGGTCATAACGCTGTTGGGACTTAGGACTTCTGTAGGTCTTACCCGCACCTGAGGTCATAACGCTGTTGGGACTTAGTACTTCTGTAGGTCTTACCCGCACCTGAGGTCATAACGCTGTTGGGACTTAGGACTTCTGTAGGTCTTACCCGCACCTGAGGCCATAACGCTGTTGGGACTTAAGACTTCTGTAGGTCTTACCCGCACCTGAGGCCATAACGCTGTTGGGACTTAGGACTTCTGTAGGTCTTACCCGCACCTGAGGTCATAACGCTGTTGGGACTTAGTACTTCTGTAGGTCTTACCCGCACCTGAGGTCATAACGCTGTTGGGACTTAGGACTTCTGTAGGTCTTACCCGCACCTGAGGTCATAACGCTGTTGGGACTTAGGACTTCTGTAGGTCTTACCCGCACCTGAGGTCATAACGCTGTTGGGACTTAGGACTTCTGTAGGTCTTACCCGCACCTGAGGTCATAACGCTGTTGGGACTTAGGACTTCTGTAGGTCTTGCCCACACCTGAGGTCATATTGCTGTTAGTGCTTTGAAGAGAGTAAATATTTGTCCATCTTCGTGTCCTTACTACAGTTAGCGAAATCTTCTCTCAAACTGCAGAACTGGCTACCAAACAATGCGAACCAGACGGGCGGTGGTTCAGGCGAGGCAAAGGGCGCCGCCTGCAGGAGTGGAGCAACTACTCGTCGTGTAGCGTTGCGGAGAACATCATCAGGCGTCTCTACGTCCACATCGCTGCGTACAGCGTCTCAGTGGGCGCTCTCTTACCGGCCTTATGCATTTTCTTTTCTTATAAGTAAGTTCTACGAAAGTATTGGGAAAAAGTCAATGAATAATTATAAGTATGCATGGTACATAGAGTCATGATCATATGAGTTATTCACTATCAAGCAGTACGGTACAATCAACCATTATGACTGGAAACCAGGAATAAACTTATTGCTTGTTGTCTGATTATTAAGACTGTCCTTACTGCCTAGCCCATACCCTTTAGAATTCTTTAGGTACAAGTTATTCGGAAGTTTTTTGTGTCTCCATTTCCAGCAATGACTCAAACTGTTCTGACCAAAAGTCCCCAGTTTCTAAACATATTCTTCATGAACTTACAGGAAAGCTGTTCGGGCGACTGTGATGGTCACATCATAACTCTGTACCAACCTCCTGAACTGGGTTGTGACTGGCACGATCTTTCTTTATCAGATATTCAATAATATAATAGTGGGAAGCACAGGGGCCATCGTGGCTATCATCTTCTGTTACACAAACGCTGAGGTACGAATCACAGTTGTTTATGAAGGCTACAATATTGAAAACCTTTGAAGCACAAGCCTGGCTGGATCATTTTTGTTGTCTTTCGTTCATTATTTTCTTCTGCACAGAAACTTAGTATTAAATTTCCTGTAAGGTGTCAATATTCACAGCTTAGGTAAGAAATGGTGTTGGAATGGATAAAAAAAAAAAGACAATACTCACTGCCAGATTTATACTTGAACAGTTGAATCATACCTTGACACCCTTAACAGACGACTGTAATTTGTATGGATGTATGTATGTGTACTTTTTTCTCATATTCACCCGAATCCAACAGGTTGTGACCCTTCTTACAAGATCACTCCAGCGATACAATCTTCAAAGGAAGATTGGCAGTCCTCAGTCGTAACCTTCTGAACAACAATATTCCTCGTGATAATCTGGTTAGATTCCCACAGTTGAAATTCATTTGCATTTTCTTTTAACTCCCCTTAGGGGGGTAGTGCCGCCAGTGCACCTCATGCGGTGTATTGTAGGCGTTACTAAAGGTTCTTTGCAGCGTCCCTTCGGCCTGTAGCTGCAACTCCTTTCATTCCAAGTATTGGAAAGGAAACTGAGAGTAGGTAAGTCTGAAAGGTGTAACAGGAGGAAAACCTCTCTCAACAAATATTTCATAGTGCAACTGCGAGGTTTTCCTCCTGTTACACCTTTCAGACCTACCTACTCTCTTTTCCCTTTCCAGTGCTTGGCCTTTGGCCTAAACTCTGTATTCAATTCAATTCATTTTCTTTTACTTTCTACAGCAGCTGTTTTGGTAGAGCATCGTATAGATACGTCGCTTGTTTCCACTGTCTGCCTAAAATCATTCATGTAAATAATTGTGACAATATGAAGATCGACCATTTATGATCTTTTATCACTAGGACGGGACTACCGTAAGAGACTCTTCAGCATCGAAACCACTGCCATCTACAGGGTCCCAGAGTAGAAAATTCTTCTCCTGTTAACGTGCTTTTTCCCATTTTTTTGTATGGGGTAAGCACGATGCCTTCTTTTGAAGGACTTTGTTTTGGCTATGAAGTGAAAATCAATAAAACAATATATTTCTCTATGTAGAGCGATTCCTCCAAGCTAAGTAGCATCACTGATGTGTGTACCTGTAACAGATGTTTGAATACATTAAATTCCATATGAAAAGTTTGTTACGCCAGCCTTCCTTAGATATAGTATTTCAGTCTTCTGTGATAACTTTTAAATTAAACAAATCAATGCAGAGATTTTGTTGAATTAAACACGTAATTAACCCTTTAAGCTTTCAGGATGTGTTAGATCCGAAAATTCTTAAAAATATCCATTATCAAGCCATATCCAAGGTATTTTTAAATTCAATGCTTGCTTAAAATTCTACTGGAGACGCCCTTGGGAAACCACATAGGACGTATCATAAGGATTCTAATTTAACATAGTATGATTCTGATGATGAGAAAGTATTATGTATACCTTACCTGAAAGACTGGAACATCTAGCAACATCACAAGCACTGATTATAGGATGGTTTTTAGCTGCTAAAATTCTACAAGTAAATTTGTTAATAGAAACAAACCAAAGGGTGGGAGAGAAAGGACGTAGGCCAAAAGGGAAGGCGTTACTAAAGATTCTTTGCAGCGTCCCTTCATCCCCTAGCTGCAAAATTCTTTCATTCCTTTTACTGTACTTCCATTCGCATTATCTTTCTTCCATCTTGCTATCCACCCTCTCCTAACAATTATTTCATAGTGCAACTGCTTTGAGGTTTTCCTCCTGTTACACCTCTCAAACCTCCTTTACTGTCAATTCCTTTCCAGCGCTGAATGACCTCATAGGTCCCAGTGCTTGGCCTTTGGCCTAAACTCTATATTCCATTCCAGTGCCAGCACGGGCTCTTGCTCCTGGGCGGCCCGTAAACATTTTTATATTGTTGCATGACCGTAGCAGAATTTTCCACATTGAAAAGAAAGACGTGATGTCAAAAGACTGCATATGAAAATTTTCTCAAATTTGCGATTTTTCATATAACTGACAGTTCGAAATTCAGCTAAAGGCATCAACAGTGTCTGTTATGCAGTGAAGAAAACAGATTATTATGCTGAAATAAGTAATAAGTTGTTGTCCAACAGCCTCACTATAAAGGCGAAGAGCGTATCAGAGCTAACATTTTATATAGGCCTATTTGGAATTTAGCAGATAGGAAACTGAAAAACAAAGAAGAGTGACTGAGATACTTTGGTGCTCTAAAAACCAGTAAGGCCAATCCCACAGCTATTTCTGGTACTTCTACCAAGGCATTATCCTTACAGCTAACAATTCCTAACAAAGATCTAGTAGAATATTATTGACAAGAAACGAGGCCTGGGCTAAAATAATATTTATCTGGGGAGCGGTATCTCTCAAACTATAGTTTAAGACAATATGTCAAATTCTATAAATAGCGTAACATTGTTGCCTAGATCAGAATGGGTTAAAGGAGGCACTCGGGATTGTGGTAAAAAAAAATAAAAGAAAGAATTACGGTAGTAATGCAAGTCATTATAAAATAATTAGTAGTGAGGATTGAGTTTGATTATTACTCTGTCTTGTCTACGGAAAAGTGCAGTACAAGGAAATGAATTAGAATGAATCCCTGGCATAAAAGACTAGGTAAAGCAAAATTAAAAATTCGCTAAATAGTAAACAATCGCTGGGGAAGAGAGTTAGGTTCAGACTTACAAGGAAATCGAAGCTTTCAACAAAGAGTAAAATCTCCGATTCGTGAAAACTGTGAAAGTAATAAACAGAACAAACATTTACAAGTAGGAACTGATAAACTTCTTCCTGCTGTCATTTGGCATATATTTAAAGATTAGGCAGAGACGAGCTCTGACATTAGAAATAGCAGATTTGTGCAGCAGCCATACCAAGAAAGTGAAGAGGAATCGATACCTAACATCCTTCTGTTTGCATATCTATCGAAAGAAGATATTGGAGATAGGAGGGAATTTATAAAAAAAGATATATATTAAACCTAAGCTCTTCTTCTTCTTTCCCACAGTTATCCCTACGTTAAGGGGTCGGTTGCCTGATGCGTCTTCAACACTGCCTTCTACCAAAGGCATCATCTTCGCTCCATATCTTCCTTCACTTTATCTCGCCATCTAATTCTCTGTCGCCCTCTCGATCTTCTTTCCCCAACAGGTTCTTCCCAAATCCTCTTCACTAAACAAACGCAAATAGAGGAGGAATATAGAGCGAGTAAGGGAGCCGTTTCAAAGGCACATCACCTCCATTACTACTATTACTACTACTCGAAAGTGTCCAAAATTGTAACCTTCGACTTGAGTGTATTCACTTGTCAGAACAGAACCTACGGCATATTGATTAATGTCAACGCTTCCCTTCTAGTCCAGGTAAGGTCATCAAGGTGGTATCAGTCAGTGGTAATGATACTGTGACCCTAATAAGTTCCTTTACCGGTCTTGCTTCGTTAAAGGCATCCTAGCCTAATACGTATTATGCAGGCCTACGGGTAGCAAATTGGATATTATTACAGTTTCGGTCAAATTCGGATATGTATTATTTTTTTACTCGTTATCTTCATTTTTGAGATGATTCATACGAAAAACTTACTCGAATCTTGCGCAAATTAATGGTTACGAAGATATTTGCCGATGAATATTGTTCCTTATGGTTATCCCATCAAAGTACGAGTCACAAGGTAAGACAATACCCCTCCTCCCTCCATAGCTAACATGGCAAAATTGTAACCAGTCAACACCGAAACTGTAATTTTACCTAAAAAATAGCACCACGTAACCTAGGGATGTTGACTGGTTACAGTTTTGCTGTGTTAGCTATGGAGGGGGGTTGGATATTGTCTTACCTTGTAACTCATACTTTGATGAACAATATTCATCGGCAATATCATAAAAATGAATGATATCTAAAAATGAATGATATCAAGTAAAAAAATAATACATATCCGCATTTGACCGAAACTAATAATACCCACTTACTGACGGCTTCTAATACGCAACTTTTATTATCTTCAACACACGAGACCATGACATTCATGGTCGGTTGCGTGCATGATGCAGCGCCAATACTTAACACTTCTCGATCGGACCTCCCAGCCGCTGACGTCGTCTTCCGTATAGCCTGTCATCTGCTGTTGATTCTGTTCGCAGCAATGGTGCTTATCTTACCATCCGATGTGCCCTTGCTAGGCGTACGACTATTGCCCCCATAGCAACGATTAGCAAAGTGTCCTGTTTTTCCGCAGTGAAAACATTCCGCAGTGCTAGCAGGGCAATTGGCACAGCCCCTCGGGTGTGCAATCCCGCAAAACACATTTCACTCTTGCCTTGGAGCTCGATTTTGCCACATCTTCCTTCTTTTTCTGGTAATTTGTCTTCACTGCTGCTACTTCTCCCAGTGGCAATGCCGACTCCTCCTCCCTCTCGATGCCCGCCTCGTTGAACTCTCTTCGCTCCCCTCTTTGTGTGGGGTCCCCACATTCCCGTACTGCCTCCTCAAATGCCTTGTACTTTGCCATGATTGCACTAACAGAATTGTACTTCTCAAAGTTTTCTAAAATATCCTGTTTTAACTATTGATTCCATATGCTGCTCACAATTTTACCTGCCAGCACATATTCACATAATCCTCTCTGCACTTAGGGCATGCACACGCACACTCGAGGGCCTCCCACTGGCACCTGTGGATGTATTCCTTTGCCGTTTCTTCTTCTCTGTCTTCCTGTGAAGAACTTATCCCACACAACCACTCTGTTCGCTGTCTTTGTGGTTATTTTTCTCAAGGCATCAAAGGCTTCCTCTACCCCTAGGGCATTCCAAGTGGCTGAAGAGAATTGGGCATCTATTGCACTTTGCAATTTGTCTTTGCATATAGCCTGATATTCATTACTACCTCATCACGGGGAAACTTGCTGATTTTTATCCAATCTTCTGTAGATCGCTTCCAGTGCCTAAAATCCTCCGCTGACATCACATACATGCAATTTTTGGGGGAAATGTGCTTGCTGTCCCCCCTGCCTAGTGCTGAATTATTCCCACCTGTTCGTATGGCCGTACCTAATGCCTGAACTAATGTGTTTAGATCCACTGTTGCGTCATCGCTGATGCTGCTTCTGGTGTCTCTAGGTCCTATTAATCCAGGGGTGCTTTTCAGCGATCTTCAACGAAACCCCGACATTCTGCGTAGTTAATACTCCGTCACCGCGCCATATAAGATACTCTATGGGCAAGGTAAGTAAGAGGCATTATTCCCGTGTTGATGGTTTATTACAGAAGCTTCTTAATCCTACAGTGGGTACAGGGCAACTGATGTTGGTGCCAAAATCTTGGTGCGGACGGAGTTAGGTAATGTGTTGCTAACCATAGACATAACAACATTCCATTCAGCAGTATTACTGATACCAGTAACATGATACACACTTATCTTACAGTAGTGTAGTCTTCAAACTTCAATTACAGTTTAGTTACAGCCGGCCAACAAAATATTACTTTAAATTCTTGTAAAACAAGTAAAATAACATAGGAAAACATCAATTGCCATAGTCTGGCTCACTGTGGAACTACAGGTTAGAATTACCGCCTAGGGTAGGTTACCAGTCCGGGTATAATGCAGTCAGGTATCACAACTTACTTCAGGGAGTCCCTTTCCCCCCTCCCCCCTAGCCAGCTTGCGAATGTGTGGAACTATTCCGTAACAGCAAAATGGCGGTCCGCTATACCTCCCAGCGCTTCCAAAACCCCGCATTCCCACAGGTCCCCAACCATTTTGGGTAGAGTGCCTGTGAGGTTAATAATAATTGACTAACAATAAACACCACCACCTCCTTCATCAGCAACACTAAAAGTAGGCCATAGGAAAGCTCAGTTTCCAAGGTAATACCTGATGCGGAGCTCTTAGTACTTAGAAATACCCAAACCCAACCTTGGACACGGTGTCCCGCAAGTCATTAGGGAGCCATGTGTTCAAGAAGGGATTGGCTATGGAATTATACTAACTTAACGTGCCCTAACCTAACCTAGCCTAGCAGGTCGTATTACTTAGTTGCGGGGCTCTGCCCCCCTGGATCTCCCGGTGAAGTAAACTCCACTTTTTACCAAAAGCTCCCCTATAAACTGCACATGCGCGATAGCATTCCAGGACGGCCAGCATACAAAAACATATTCAGTTCTGAGGTTAATTACTGGTTAATTACAGTCGACTGACAAAAAATAATGGTAAATTCTTGATCAGCAGCCAAAATACTATAGACTAAGTCAACTTCCTTGGTAGTACCCAATGCGGAGCTGTTTTATAGCCTAGTTCAACCTCTAACATTTGCTGCCCTTTAGGCTAAGTGTAGTCAGCTCACTGCTTCTTGGTAAGCCTCTCAATAGCAATGAGTGGATAAAGGATGTGCCTGCCAGCGATAACAATATTGTATCAGTTAGACTCAGCCTAAGGCTTCTTTGGTGAAAGTGTAGACAGTTGCGGAGAACAACTGGTAATAATTTTGTTGCAGGTATAGGCCAGACTGGCATGGGCTACCAGAGCTGGTAATAGTCTACTGTGATACTTTAATTCCCAGCCATATACATTAACCAAATATTTTTTTTGTCTGGATATGATGGGCTTCCCTCTCTTCTCCTCTCTATCAAACAATTATGGGGAACCCCAGTGGAAGCATGGCTTTTTGGAGGGAAAAAAAAAAAGAAAGAAAAGAGTGCAGTTCATAGCAGAAAAGAGGAAAATGCATAAATCACAAGATATTCACATGAATAAATATATATAGGTTGGCACTTGACGAGAGTAATAATTACTAAAAAATTGGTCAAGCATGGAAATGTAGCGAAGACTTTTTGTTTGTCACTTTTCCTAAAGTTGTATTTTAACATCTTTCACATTCACAGTTGATCCCTGATTCCGGCACTGAGTGCTTGAGCTTGTCCAGCCAAGGTTTGTACAATGGAGGAGTGGCATTAATCAGTGGAAAGGACTTCAGATGGATAAGTTGTTTTACATCCATGTTACAGTATACTTTAAATTAAGCAAGATCTTGATCAGAGCTTTGACTGACTCTCAGACTTATACTAAGCTAAGAACTTGGGTGAGATCTTTTTCTGCCTGGTCAGAGTTTGGTGCCTACACAACTTGTTCAGCAGCAACCAGCAGGTCCAAAACAGAAGATATTGAAGGACTTGTGGGTGACACCCCTTAGGTAGAATGAGGCAAAGGTTGTCTGTCTATGCCAGTTCTTCTGGAATGCTAAGGTCAGTCCCACACTCCTGACTTGGTATAAGTCTGAGAATATGAATGTGGTGTTACTGGACTCACCTTCTTCCCTTCTCCTTTGGAGCAGCATGTAACCCAAAGTGTCTTAGTATATGTCAAAGAGTTTCTTGGTATCTTGTCTAGTCTTTAGAGGGGTGGAGTCTCACTCTCTTATGGTCCGAGTTCATGGTGGAATCCTAGGATTCATCAGTTCCTGATGGGAAATTCAAGACTGTTGGTGATTATCTGAACAAGATGCTTTGTACACCTAATGCAAGCCAGAAGATACTACCTGGAGGAACCATGCTTAGTCCAGAGTGGCAGCACCTTTTTTTGTTAGTGCTGGAAAGCACAAGAAAGAGGTGTCCAGCAACACCCTTTCTTCCTGGCTTTGTAAGGTAATCAAATGGGCTACATCCTATCCTGTCTTTGGAGGATAATGCTGCTGGTGTGTTTGGTACCCACTTAGTCAGGCTTCATCTCTGGCAGCAGATTCACTGTCAGGCTTATTTGATTCTGGTGATCCAGGTACAAAGATGCCTTCCTTAGAGCACCTGCAGAATATCTGGCCTACATTGAATATTCTTGGTAGTTCATCTTTCAGAGCATTCTTCTTTGTTCCCAAGTTTGTGGTAAAACTCAGAACCCATCAGGTCTTGACAGAAGTTTCAAGAGTTTCTCAATTCCATCTATGTAAGACTTTGTTGGTAGTGACCTGAAGAAGTTGTCCTTATGCTGGGTGTGTGCCATAAATACTATTTGAAAAGGACACACTTTCTGAGACTGGAGTGTTAGCACCTTTTCAAGAAGGTGTCCTGGAACAACCTTCTTTTTGACTTTGATAGGTGATCAAACAAGACTGGCTCCTCAGAGGAGGATGTTGGTCATCTTACTTATGCAAGAGCCTACAAAGTCAGAAGTGTGGGATTGTCCGTAGTGTTTCAGAAGAACTGGTGTAGACAGACAACCTTTACCTTATGCTACCTAAGGGATGTCACCCACAAGTCATTGAATATTTTCTCTTTTGGACCTGGTGGGTGCTGCTGAAGGAGTTGTGTAGGTACCAAGCTCTGAATAGACTTATCTTCTTCCCTTCTCCTTTGGAGCTGCATGTAAGCCAAATTGTTGGACTTGATACAGGTAACTTTCAAGTATCCAGTCTTAGTATATTTTCTAAGGTGCATTTCCCTTTGCTCTCCCTTTTAACAAGGGAGGGATGGACAAAGTAGAGCTTATTCTGAACCATTTACTTGGTATTAGCCAGAATTAGCTTCCCGTTGGCTTGACTTCCTCAGCAGAGGATTCCATTGTTCTCAGAAGCTCATTCATGCCCAGGGCCTTACTGCCCTGTCAGCCCACTTGCCAGACCGAGTAGGAGATTTCAGGAGTCATTGCATCCCATGCTTGCAAGCACAACCAGGAGCATGGCATTTCCAAGTAGGATTCAACTCAAGTCAGTTGTCAGAGGCAGCCTTTCACCTAAGAAATAAGTCTCCTGTATGAAAGGTAATGGTTTGTATGCACTATTCCAAACTGCCACCAATTAACTACTGCACTTGGTTAACAGGCATTTAACAAGTGATTCTATCTGGCACTGGGAATACTAAATGAAAGACCTTGGGTTTGTATATCTAGGAAAAATGTATATCGTCCTAAAATTGGGTACGTACTTTTAGCAAATAAGCTTTCTCATGAATACCAGTTTATTTTCAAGATTAGAATATGTCATATCACAGTTCTCCTAGAAGCAGAATGCTGTTCAAGTATTAATTTCTGTCAAAAATTTACTGGTTTCTGTGACTGATTCCCACTGGTAAAACTTCCATGCCATAATGCAGAACTTGTTTGGTTTCCTTTTGTTACATGTATTTGATATGCTTTCCACTCAGGAAACTATGCTTTCATAATGATCCGTACCTATCTTACGTTTGCCATATTTTTTGTGAAAATTAAAAATGAAAATTTCTTCAGAAATGAGCTGTGAAGATCTTTTTGATGCTGTGGAGAGACTTGAGAAGCAAAAGTATGCAGTAGGCGAAAAAGAAGGGATTGTTGATGGACAATTAAAGTCATGGCAGACAGGATTTGAGTTTGGATGGCAGCAAGCTTGTCATATTCACCAGGAGCTTGGTCGTATTGAAGGTAAGGGTAGTTAAGTGTATAGGCTATGTGAATTGTATGTCAGTAATAGTATGTTTGTACAAAATACAACCCAATGACTTACAGTATTAGTCTGTTACCTCAGTACAGTACTAACAATTCAGTCTGTTTAAGAAGTTATAAAAATCTTGGTTTGTTCATGAGACTTACCTGTCAGATATATATATAGCTGTATTCTCCGAAGTCCGACAGAATTTCAAAATTCGCGGCACACGCAGTGGCCGGGCAGGTGGTTAGTACCCATTCCCGCCGCTGGGAGGCGGGTATCAGGAACCATTCCCATTTTCTATTCAGATTTTCTCTGTCGCCGGACTGTCAACACCTGTTGTCAGTTCCTCCGCCATTTGGATTTTGAATTTTGTTGTCACTTTAGTATTTTGGTTGTTTTTTGGTATACGACTGGATCTGTGACTTGGCATACGCTCTTTGTGGACTGTTTTTGATTTTGCTTTTGACTTTTCTTATATCTGTAGCTTGGGTGAATGTAAGGTGAGGCTATCGAAGACTTCGATAGTTCCTCACACTTTATGTATGATATGTAAGGGTGTTCAATGCTCTATGATAATCGGTATAATGAATGTGAGGGATTATCTGAGGGTGAGTGGAAGAAATATGAAGCCTATATGCTTAAATTGGAGCGTGATAGGTTGAGGAGATCTTCCTCCTTGAGTGCATCCTTAGATGGACAGTCAGGGTTTTCTCCTACTAGTAACCCTGTAGTAAATTTTAGTACTAACCCTGTAGTTTGTTGCTGCAGAAGGTAATACCCTGGCTCTCGTGTTGGAGTCAATGCGTGCTCTTGAAACTAAAGTGAATGCAGTTCAAACGCAAAGTGTTAGTGCTAGTGCCCCTGGTGTTGTGGAGGGGGCGTCAGATCGGCCCTATAATGCCTCTAGGCCTGGACCTCTGTCGAACTCCCGGGACCAGGGAGGGGGCATGTCGAAAGCCGCATGAGGGTTACGGGGGCTTCCCACCGATCTGGCGTCCCTTCGGCAGGTCCTGATGACGCTACCCAGGCTGCCAGGGATCGTGCACAGGCACGCATCCTGAAGGATTGCTTCTCGTCCTCCGACACGTCCTCCCGCCTCGGGGTTGGAGCTCTCGGTTGGACTCGCCCTCTTAAGAGAAGCTTAGAGGAGAGGACGCTTCACGTCCTCTTCCTCTAGACGTTTGTGCTCTTCCCCGAAAGTTGCGAAGAGAATAAAGTGTTTTTCGGATGATGACGCTACTCGACCCCCCTGTCGCGCTAAGGCAAGGGCTAGAGCTTCTTCCCCTGTGAGAAGGAAGTATACGCCTCTCGCCCCTTTCCTTCTCTCAGGTTCAGCCCTTCTCCCGAGAGAGTTGCTTCTCCAACGCGTAAGATTTTGTTGGGTTTGCAACATCAGCAACTGGATGATCTCATGAACCTTTCAAGATTCGAAACTGCCTGTTAAGAGGTACAGACTTTCACCTTCTCCTCCTGCTTCGTCTTCCTCGTCTGCTAGATGTTTTGGAGCTTCTCGTCTGTCGTCTAGAGAGATTGTTTAGTGGCTTCCTAATCGTCTTCCCCGATTTGAGGTGTTGGACTTTTCTCTTGACTCGCGCCAGGAGCGAGTGTCTTGCTCTTCGTGCACTTCTCACGCTTCACGCGCGCCTCACCTTGACGCCGGCGCACTTCCTAGCCATGATGCTTCACGCGCGCCTCACCTTCTGACTTGCCACGGGCGCGCGCCAGCCATGACATGACGCGCGCGCCACGCTGTGACTTCAAGTCTTGTGTTGCCACGGAGCTCAGTTGTTCGCGTCACGCCATGACGCTCAACATCTGATGTCCTCTCTTAGATAGCTTCAAGTCTTGTGTTGATATACTAAAAATTGGAACGCTCCAGTTGTACATCATGACGCACAACTACCCCGCTTCAACATCTGATGTCCTTTAATTTAGCCACGACTTCTTCGACGCGGGAGTTCCCGCTTACGTATCGGCGAATCGGAACTACTTTCACCACTCACTCAAGACCCGCCAGCTGGGGAAGAACTTCCTCTTTCGTCACAGCCTTTGGATGAAGAGAAACATCTTTCGTCTTCTTCTTCCTCTGATTATCAGACTCTGGCTATTTTACTTAAGGATCTGTTTCCTGAGATTTTTCAACCTTCGGCTCCTCTCTCTCCACCTTCGCAGTTGTCTTTGTCTTAAGGGGAGCGTTTGACGAAAAAATCGAAAAATCAAAATTTTCTGGGATATTTTATATATGGCATCATACATATCCTGTCTATCTTCTCAGAAAGTTTTATTAAAAATTTGCCATAGTTAGGAGTTATAAACAAAAACAGTAACCCTATCATAGACAAAATTACATTTTTCATATAATGTAATGTTAATGTCAGTATATCGGTAGTAATTTCCTTTAGTTAGCTATGAAATAATTATACCTAATCTCGTTATCTGGCAACCCTGTGGACCTGGCATCAGCGAAAGCCAGGAATGCAGGATTAGTCTGAGGGCAGTCGGTGGCAGTCAGTCAGTAGCAGCTCAGAGCTTGACTAAGTAAGACGTCGCTTCGCTGCCCAACCTCAGCCGTGTTTTGACACTCGCTTCATCTAGCTTCATTTTAGCGAAGTTATATTACTTTGCAAGTCTATTGTTATATTTTTTGGCTTTTCAATTATGTCATAAAAACATCAAACTGTGTAACAGCAAGTAAATAAATACACAGAGAAGCAAAAAATATTGTATATTTCAAAACTAAAGTTATCGACATTCTAACTGCATCTCCTCCATAACGAATGCACCGATCTCAATGAAACAAAAAGCAAACGAAAGCTAAATAAATTGCCTACAAACAAAGGAGCTTCCATGGGAAACAACACGAGACCCGCACCACGAGAGAGAGTTTTTTCCCGAAGGAATGTCACTTCCAAGAGAGTTAGCAAGTGACTCCTTTCATCTCCAGACTCCATTAGCAACCAGGCTTCATTTTGCACAAGCCTGGAAAGAGAGAGGGGCAGACGTTTGGTCCCTCCTACTGTTAGAGAGAGGTTACTTGATTTACTTCCTGTCTCCTCCTCCTTTGTTTTTTGTTTCCCAATTGCCATCCTGTCAAACAGAAAATTCTGTTTGACCTGCTCGAACAGATGCTCGAGCGGAGAGCAGTGGAACAGGTCTTGGACTCGCAGTTCCCCCGGATTTTACTAAAGATTGTTTCTAGTCCCAAAACTTTCAGTAGGCTGGAGACCCGTCTTGGACGTCAACAGACCGAACAACTTGGTCCGGGAGGGAAAGTTCAAGATGGAGACCTCGCAGTCAATACTAGGAGCCCTTCATCCCGGGGATTGGATGGTATCTTTGGATCTCCAAGATACTTATCTTCACGCCCCAATTCATCCACGTTCGATGAAGTATCTCAGGTTGTCTTGGGGGACTAGACGTACCAGTTCAGGGTTCTCTGCTTTGGACTCTGCACAACGGCCATACCATGTTGAAAGAACCGCTTCTCGTCCGTTCAGCGAAGTTAAGCAACGTTGGGTCTGGTCTGTACTTGGATGGGTGACCGCCTGGGAACACCAGATGCTGTTGGCGTCACATTTTGCTCCGAGGGTGTTTACACTTCTCATGAAAAACGTTGCGATGCAGTTGCACCTGTCGCACGTCAGGATCTCTCTCTACTTGGACGACTGGTTGATTGATTCAAGCGTCGTCGGAACAAAGGTATCTGGAGGACCTTCAGTTGACTCTGCAACTCGTGAAGTCCCTGGGACTTATGGTCTGTGGAAAAGTCGCAGCTGATCCCCTCACGGTCCATTGTGTCTGGGAATTCAGATGTATTCAGCGGCTTTTATAGCGTCTCCGTCGCAAGAACGGCAACTTCTATGTACGAAAAAGTCTCGGCCTTCTTGGGGAAGGAAACATGCTCGGTGAGGGAATGAATGAGTCTGCTGGGGACCATTTCCTCGCTGGAGAAGTTTTTCCCTGGGGAGTCTGCATCTCAGGCCTCTTCAGTTCTTTCTGTTGGAGAACTGGCAAAGCAAGGAAGACTTGAAAGAGGAATTGAGAATTCTTCCTTCTATAAAAGAGGATCTGTAGTGTGGCTCGATCCAACGAATTTGCAGAAAGGGATCTCCCTCAAGCTTCTGAACCCCGACCTAGTGTTGTTTTTCCGACGGGTCGTCAACAGGTTGGGGGGCAACACTAGGGGGAGAAGAAGTGTTAGGAACCTGGAGAGAGGAACAGGTGTCCTGGCACATCAACATCAAAGATTTGGCGGCTATCTTTTAGCTCTCCAATTCTTCGAGGTCCAAGTTTGCAATCGTGTAGTTCTAGTAAACTCGGACAACAACGGCATTGGATTACCTCAAGAGACAGGACGGAACACTCTCTTGTTCCCTGTTCAGCCTTGCAAGAGAGATTATTCTTGAGCCTATGCTCGCAACATTTCGATTCTCACAAGTTTTGTTGCAGGGGTCGAAAATGTTCGAGCAGACCTGCTCTGTTGGCGCCATCAACTCCTGCCGAAGGAATGGACCCTTCATCAGGAGGTTTGCCAAGATTTTTGGAATTTTGGGGTCGCCATCTTGTGGATCTTTTCACGACCTCAAGAACAGCGAGGCTCCCTCTGTAAAGCTCTTCTGTACTCGACCCGGGGCAGTTGGCGATAGATGCTCTTCTCTGGGATTGGACGGGAATAGATGTTTACGCCTTTTCCCCGTTCTAAATTCTGGGAGAAGTCATACGCAAGTTCGCGGCCTCACAAGGGACGAGGATGACTCTCATCCCCACGTTTTGGCCTTCGAACCACTGGTCTCGGAGTTTCTCTTCTGGTTGGTAGACGTTCCGAGGACCCTTCCTATGAGAGCAGACCTGCTCATACAACCCCACTTCGCGAGATATCTTCAAAATCTCCCCGCTCTGAACCTGACTGCTTTCAGACTATCGAAAATTGGTCAGAGCGAAGGGGTTTTTCTGGCCAGGTGGCACGGGCCATCGCTAGAGCCAGAAGTTCTTCATCTAACAGGATATATCTAGCGAAGTGAGCAACCTTCAAAGGTTGGTGTAGAAAGAAGGGCTTTTCCTCTTCCTCTATCACTGTGAGCCAGGTTGCGGATTTTCTCCTTTACTTAAGAGAAAAACTCAAGTATAGCAGTTCCGACTATCAAGTGTTATCGGAGCATGCTTTCGACTGTTTTCAGACACAGAGGATTAGATTTGTCTGACAATAAGGACCTCCACGATCTTTGAGCTCTTTCAAGACGTCCAAGGTTCCTCAGCTAATTCCTGCTGCTTGGAACTTGGACGTAGTGCTCAAGTTTTTGATGTTTAGTCCTTTTGAGCCCTCCACTCTGCATCTCTTAAGGATGTTACTCGAAAACGGCATTCCTCATTGCTCTGGCGACGGCGAAGAGAGTGAGCGAAGTTCGAGACCGTCATGTGGGCTTCAAGGAACACGATGCTGTCTATTCTTTAAGCCCTTAGTTCTTGGCTAAGAATGAAAGGCCTTCTAACCCTTGGCCTAGACACTTTGAAATTAAAGGTTTAGCAGACCTTATTGGACAGGAACCTGAGGGAGTTCTATGTCCAGTTAGAGCTCTCAAGTACTACCTTAAAAGAACACAGGACACTCGTGGTCCCTCGGATAATTTATGGTGTTCTGTGAGGCAACCAGTTAATCCTATGTCGAAGAATGCACTGGCATTCTTCATTAGGGACGTCATTAAGGACGCACACTCTAGTTGTGACGACTCCAACTTCAAGTTGTTGAGAGTTAACGCTCACGAGGTGAGGGCAGTTGCTACCTCCATGGCGTTCCAGAAAAATATGGTACTCAGTGACATTCTCAGTGCCACATTTTTGGCGAAGTCAATTCGGTGTTTGCCTCACACTCTTGGCAAGATGTTTAGGTAGCATACGAAAATTGCTTTTCGCTGGGACCATACATTGCTGCTTCAGCAACCTTGGGGACAGGGGTAACTCTGATCCTATCCTGTTTAGGAGGTTTTTTAATTGTGTTTTTATGGTTGTTGGGTCGACTACTGGAGGCAGTCTTCCCAATCCTTTGCAAACTAACGCTTTAGGTGTTGGTTAGGTGGTTAGTAATGCTCTTTTGTCCTCTTTGTATGGTCTATGATCTAGTCACATTGTGGTCACGCCCCGTTGACAGATCATCTAGAAGTCGCCAGCTATATAGGTCACTACCTCGCTGGGGTCTCTAGTAAAGCAGAAGCAGACTAGAGTGACAGTAACCACTCAGTCAGCTACGCTATCAGATAAGGAACCAAAATAATTTTATCAATAATTGGTTTTTTCCCTAATCTTGGCTGTCTCTACCCCCCTCCAAAGGTGGTATTCAGCTATATATATATCTGACAGGTAAGTCTCATGAACAAAATGATATTTTAATGATAAAATAAAGTTTGTTCATACTTACCTGGCAGATATATATATTCATATTGCCCTCCCTCCTCCCCTCAGGAGTCAGTGGCGTTAGAAAATCTGAATAGAAAATGGGAATGGTTCCTGATACCCGCCTCCCAGCGGCGGGAATGGGTACTAACCACCTGCCCGGCCACTGCGTGTGCCGCGAATTTTGAAATTCTGTCGGACTTCGGAGAATACAGCTATATATATATATGTCTGCCAGGTAAGTATGAACAAACTTTATTTTATCACTAAAATATCATTTTTCTTTTAGATGAAAAACAACTCTCTTGCAACATGTAAACCCAGTTTCTTCATCTCAATACTCACTTTGAAGCTTTGAGTGAGTAATCATCAACTTCATCTCTCATTTTCTCAACAGTGCTGGTTTTCATTTATATCATTACACTTTTGCGGTATCCAAAGTTCTTTTTTGTTACCATTGAACCATTGTGTTGATTATCTTGGTTTACCCATCTCTTTATTTTGTTGTGCAATGAGTATTACCAGTTACTGTTTTGAACCATGTTATGAAAATCCTACCTGGGTTTTATCCTGGTTTGTGCAGGGGATATTATGTCCTGAATCGATAGGTAGTCTTTTTAGGTCTGCTGCCTTTTAAACCTGGTTTTGGTTTTTGGGAAGCTTGGAGGCACTCAGTGTTGAGTATTAGAAGTATACCTTTTTGTACATAGGTACTTGTTAGTTACCCATCACTGGCTCTACAGGGTATTGGCACAGTAACCCTACCCCTCCTTCTGTTGAAGGGGGGCAGCCTCCAAAGGTACCTCAGCTATCTTGTTGATGAGGATCTCGTACCTGAGTGATAATCCTCCTGAGGCGGCATTAATAGCCTATAGATTGAATTCACAGGTTAAAACAACACTTGTTTTGTACAAAAGATTTTTTTACTAAGTAGCCTTTAAGGGTTGGCTGATTTCCACTTTGCCCACCTTTTTCAAATGTGGGAATCAGATGTATAATGGAAAGGTAAGGTTCATTTCAAAAATATAAATACTTAATTTAAGATTTATTTTTTAAATACTGGATCATGTAAGATCAGCTTTATACTGTTACACAGCCCAGCTCAGAGGACTCTTGTACTACAGACCTGCATAGAGTTGAAAGCCAAAATTAGCCATTGTCTCCTATTCTTTTAGCAAGGTGCATGGTGTAGTTCTGTTTTGGTTAGCCGAGCACTCCATTCTGAAGACTGGCTGAGAGTTTGTTGTTTAGCACACCAGACCTAGTTACAGTCTGATATTCAACAGACTTCCTGACCTGGTCAGCTGAAGCTTGATACAGTAAAGATATTATTGCAATACACTCCCTGAACACCTGAATTAGCCCTTAATCCCACTAGCCCGAACAACTCTCAACTACCCATCCCACTATAGTGGGAATTTTAACAGCCAGCGTTACCAACGCTGCAGGTAAAATCTGTCACTTGAGCTACCATAACAAACGGTTGGCAACGCTGACACAGGTGTGCGCCGACACGCCCCATTTTTGTCAATTGCTTTTTGTTCGCGCTGCTGGAAGGTTGTTTCCTTCTGCAGTGCGAGGTTTTAATCCTATTGCCCGACTTCTCTTTGTATTTTGGACTTGTGGTGAAGACCTGGATTGGATTTAATGGTTTTTCTCCTGGATTTTCTGGATATCTTCGACGTGGAACGTCTTTTGGATTTGGACTCGCTGGTTCCCGGTCTCGATTGTGCGTCACGGACTTTTCACCTTCTACTACCGTGCCATCAGCTTCGACGTCGGCCTCGACTGCCTACGACGGTGGACTCTGGCGCTCATCGCTTCTTCTTCCTGCAAAGACGGATGAGTACCTTGAGACATGATAGACATTCCGTCAGGTATGTAGGAAGGTTATTTGTGATGTCAGACTCATTGCGATGAGTGTTCCCATTGGAAGGCACAAGAGAGGGATGATTACATTCGTCATCGCAAGTCTTTGGCTCGTAACGGCGGCAGACGTCGGTCAGATTCTCGTTGCCTCAGTGTCTCAGACTTCTGCTACAGATCAGTTGATGGATTTAGCGAGTTCAATGGTAGTCAAACAGATAGAGGATAGGATTGCAATTAGTAAGGAAAATTCAATAGCTAGTCTTCTTCAACATTTCTCAGATAGGGATAATAGTAGTAATAGGAT
This sequence comes from Macrobrachium rosenbergii, assembly GCF_040412425.1. NCBI lineage: Eukaryota > Metazoa > Arthropoda > Malacostraca > Decapoda > Palaemonidae > Macrobrachium > Macrobrachium rosenbergii. The sequence continues at coordinate 4,640,760 of NC_089762.1, forward strand.
GTTTAATTCTTTTTCCTTTTCAGCTCCCCTGCCTGTTCCAGAACCAGCCCTAACGGGTGCTGAGGGTAATGGCAGAACCGCAAGCCTCCGAGTGGGTAGGTCTGCCGGCCCCCTCGGCGCGGAGCAGGCAGTGAAGGATTCCCCCAACCCCCTTGTAATATTGATAAATGTAATGTTGATAATGTTAGGATCAAGATCTAGGTGTGATAAAAGAGGATAGGTTTGGTAGTGAGGAGAAGGTTTTAACGGTGCAGTGTCGTTCTCCTGAACGGGTTCTGGTTTCGGGTTTGAATGGTTTTTGTTGTGCTCTGACAAGAGTTTCTCCATCTCTTCTTTCGATCTGGCTCAGTCTCAAGTCAATGTTTCAGTTACGTGGGGCAGAATCCTCCTGCTTTCGCTTCTAACTCACTTCCTACTGTTTTTTTTTTAAATCTCCTACTGTAGTTTCCCCCTTCCCTGTATTTTCTACTCCTCCATTTAGTAAGGCGGATTATGGTGTCCTTTCGGCTTCTAAAGTAATTTGCGGGACCTGCAATTGGCTGTGGCGGGTTATAAGACGGATGGCGGGGTTTTTCGATGGGTATAGACCTTTGGCGAGAGGATATATTTTTTTTTCTCGAATGTTTTCTCTAACATTAGAGAGTATGTGACACAGTAGTGTCCAGAATTCATGTCGGATATGTTCTCAGGATTATTTAGGGAGGCCAGATTCGGTGTGCCTTCTTTCCTTTTTGTTCTAAGTTTTCTTCTTCGTTATCTGTCGCTTCATCTCCTGCTCCCACATTCTCTGTTACCCCCTTTTCAGTCTCCTCTTCGGCCCTTTCTTCTTCTGCTCCGGTCTTTCCTGCAGCTTCCGCATCTTCCATTTTCCCTCTTCCTTCGATTTTGGTTTTCCTCCTCCTCTCAGGTAACTTTTTATCGTCAGCTATTCCTATGCCTCCCGCCTTTTCCTTCCTCAGTACAGTCTTCTCCGGTAGGAGGAGCTTCCAGACAGGCGAAGACCCTGTTTCGGCAGATTTTGGCCGCAGGGGTCTCTTGTTCCATCTGTTCGGGTATGAGCAACCCCTTGCTTTCGCTTCATGCGGCTGTCCCGATAGCATCAGGTATTTCACAGGGTCTTCCCGTCGATTCCAGTTCGGGTTTGCGCTCCGCGGTTTTGTCAGAGCGTGCGGTACCTTCTTCGAGTGGTCCACGGCTTTCATCGCCTGCATTTTCCGTGGCGGTAACTCAGGCTAGCTTCTACCTCTTTCATTCTCTCTCCTTCATCTTCTTCCGTCCCTCTACAGCGGTTTCGTTTGCGCATCCTCCCCTAAGATTTAACAATGTTGGTTTGGCTACTCTCACTCGTCTTCCCCTTGGTAATAATGGGGAATCGGCTCTGGTTTTTTTATCGGTTTAGCCTTCTCTTCCTGGCGGGTCCAACAATACGGATTCAGCTCCGGGTACCCGATTAGGTGCGGGTGCGCAGCATTCTGGTTAGGCTGGTCCGATTGCAGACTCTTCATCGTTGTCCGGGGCTTCGTCCAGTGCCTCCTCCTTTATCGGTCTTAGACCGTTCGGACATTGTGAACAGGATTCTTATCCGTAGGTGCAGGAGATTCTGGCGAACTTAGAATGTCCTCTTGCCAGCAGTACGATTACGAACACAGGCTTGAGTATGTTACTTCATCGTACCCTCAAGCAAGAACTCCGGACCTCCCGATTTTGAGGTTTTTATGACACTAAACCAGCTCCTGCCTCTTTTTCGTGTTGGCTGGTTTGGTTCGATCGGGTTAGCCAGGCTTTGGAGGAGGCGGATGTTCGCTTAGCATTGGTAGTTGCTTCTAATAGACAGCACTCTTCTCTTCTCTCTCCGAGTAGGACGACGTACGCAGTTCGAGGTAATCCTTCGGCCGGTGTCAGGTTGCCCCCCAACGAATCGGTTGAGGCATTCCTGTTTAAGTCTCCGGTGTCGTTTCAGCTCGTAGGGTCTTCTCTTAGGGAACAGGTGCTTGGGGGTATGTGTTGCGCAATCAGACTGAGGCTCTTGCGCATTCTTTCTGGATGCGGTTCAAGTTATTATAATGCGGGTTCTAAAGAGTGACGGCCATGTCCCTTCGGATCCTTGGCTGTTGGCAGCCTAATTATTTTCTCGAGGGGTTTGGCTCACCAGGCGAAAGCTTTGGCTTCGTCTACAACGTTTGGAGCAGGAAAGTCGAAATTTCTATCTTGGTCATCTTCCCCCTCAGTATCCGGACGTTCATAAGAGGGATTGCTTAGAACACCATTAGCCTTAGCTAATTCTTGTTCAAGGATGATGACGTAGCCAGTATGATGAACATGGTTTCTTCTAACTCATGCCTCCGGTGTCGGCAATTATGCATCGTCGAGGATACAGTGTGTTGAAGTATCTAGATGATACAGTGTGTTGGAGTATCTAGACGATACAGAGCGTTGAGTATCTAGACGATACAGAGTGTTGAAGTATCTAGACGATCGTTTAACTGGCCTCCTCTCCAGAGGAGCTAGTAAGAGCGAGGGAATTCTATGGAATTCATAACATATTCAGGTAAGCGGATTCTCTCTCTTCCTCTGAGGGTTTTCACAACCCTAGAGAGAGCCAATCGGTCCTTCACAGATAGAAGGGTTCCTGTCCAACAGGGAATGGCCATTACCAGCTTGGAGAAGCTTCTTAGGGAGAATGTCTCTCTCTCTCTCTCTCTCTCTCTCTCTCTCTCTCTCTCTCTCTCTCTCTCTCTCTCTCTCTCTTTTAATTCCAGGGTCTCGTGTCCGAATGCGCTCTCTCTTCAGGTATGTCTCAGGAATCGCTGGGACTTCCACAACGAGAACGCTGTTATAGTCGGGAGCGATTCTTGCCTGTTGGATCGTTTGTGTTAGTCAGAAATGCATCTGACAGGGGTAAGGTCTATCGACTCCCCTCTTCCTGACGTTCATCTGTACACAGATGCCTCAGATCAAGGTTGGGAATCAACCTTGGAGGAATCCAGGCCTCGGAACGAGAGTAGTCAATAAATCTTCGGGAAAATCAATGCTGTAAAGGAAACCCTCAGTTGTTCTCAGTCTTAGTGCGCTACAGAGTAGTGGCTATGTTTAGCGACAGCGTAATTGCCGTGTCGTATCTGAAGAACTCGGAGGGGAACAGGCTCACAGAACTCAATACTATACTATAGCACATAGTCCTGAGAGGGTGCGAAGAACAAAAGTGTCTCTTCTTCCCCAATTTATATCGGGAGTCTCAAAGTCTGGGCAGATTCGCTAGGTCGCTCTCGTTCAGGTATTGGGGGGGAGAGTGGACTTTGACTCTGGAGGTAATATGTCAAGTTCTCCGGAAGTGACCAGCAACTGTCGACTTATTCGCGACATGATTAAACCATCGTCTTCCGGATTATTTCTCTAATGGTATCCCCCATTTCAATAGTCACCAAGGTGATGTTACAAGTTGGAATCACATGCAAGTGTACGCCTTTCCTCCATCCGATCTCATTAATCGAGTAATAGGGAAATTACGGGAGTGTCAAGATGACCTGGACTCCAATAGCTCGCCATAACACGCTTGGTTTCCGGAACTCCTAGAGCTCCCTACGGAAGTTCCGTTGTCCCTACCAATGCGAAACTACTACTTCTCAGACGACCGCATTCTTTCTGTTATTTTCCAAACCCTCGCGTGCTGGACCTAGTTGCAAGGCAACTGTAGAGAGAGCCGCTAAACAGTCCGGACCCCCTAAAACTGTGCCTAAATAGTTTTCTTTTAGATTAAGTCAACCCGTAAGCCTTACCAGGTTCAGCTAGAATGGTATAGAAGTTAGTGTCATAAGGAAGGTCATTCCATCTCTTGACCTTCCATAGCCAAAATAGCAGATTTTCCTTTATTCCTCCGGAAAATCAAGTCTTTCAGATTCGGCCATTGCTGACTACCGCTCAACGATTAGCGGTATATTTAGTTTCCACATTCCTGAAGTTTCAAGTAGTAAGATAATCGTTGAGTAAGTTCTTGTAAGATTGAACGTCCTGTTTTTGCCGACTCGGCCGCCCTTATTGGGATTTATTGGAAGTATTTCAATATTTATCTTGCTTTCCCCAGCCTTTGAACCTATTGAAACTATAATGTTAAGACACTGAGAAGTTGCCTTTTCTTACAGCTTTAGCTTCAGCTAAAGGGTTGGGTGAGCTTCAGGCAGTTTCTAGGTTGGGTTCCTGTGCGAGAATGATATATATTTGTCTGTCTTCCGGAATTTGCGGTGACGACAGAGTCGGAGGTTAAAACTGCCTCGTTCGTTTAAAGTTCTTTATCTGCAATTGTTCATTACTGGTGATCCAGCGGAGATACCTTTATGTCCGGGGGGAGCATTAAAGTCTATTTATCAAGGGTTGCGAAACTCCTTCCGCTTCCGCACACACTTGTGTCTCCTCGAATCCTTCCCGTCCACTGTCAGAGAATGTGATTAGTTTCTTTCGGAGGGCTTCTCAGGGTTGTTCTTCGTCGTCTTTAGCTCTGTATTTTCCCGACCGCACAGTATTTGGAGTATGTCCAATTCATCTTCCTTTCCCAGGAATTATTTACTGCCGTCTATTGTGGAAGCAGCTACTTGGAAGTCCGCCCGGCGTCTCAGTGTTTACTCATTTTACTTAGTGATGTTCGATTCGCCTCACAGCGTTTAGCGGCGAAGTCTATTATGTAGGGTGCGTTCATTTAGCTGAGGGGGTATTAACGCGGAGGTTCGGAGGGTTATTCTCTTAAGGGGGTTTACACGGTCAACGGTTCGTCGAACGCGGTTCGCAGACCTGTGTTTGAAGTGATGTTCGAATGTGTGAATCGGGTATTTGGTTGTCGAACACATTGCCAAACGGTTTGAAGAAAGTCTGTTCGAGCCTGACTTTGTGGGCGGGGCTTCATTGTCCACAATCTGTTTGAATGTGAGAATGCGCGTCGAACATCAAACTTCAGTTTATAGTTGTAGTAGTAACAACAGTAGCAACACCAATGACTCCGAGATCATGAGATGTCGCACTATTTTGCTCGTGTAGCAGCGAAGTCTATTATCTAAGGTGCGTTCATTTAGCTGGGGTGGTATTCGCTTAGGGCGGAGGGTTATTCTCTTAGGCCACGTTATCGGCGAAGTCTATTTTCTAGGGGTGTTTATTTAGCTGATGCGGTAGTCGCATAGTGAAGAGATTCTTAGGTTAACCAGATAGAGGAATTCCTTTTAGTCTTTAGAATTCTTAGGCAACAGTGATAATATAATCACATGAACTTAGGTTTAGTACATTTTAAATATCTTAGTCTTTGATAGTTTCCCTACGAGAGTCCAAGGGGGTACTCTAGTAAGCTAGGCTATTTCGTCGGCACCGAGATACTTCTTTGCTCGTCGATCGTCGGACCTTATCCGGAGGATCAGCGGCTCGGCACACTGCTTCATTTCCCTCCATACATGAGAGGCTATGAATAGCCACATGGGAGGTCACCGTACTCCTCCATACATGAGAGGTTCTGAAGAACCACATGGGAGGTCGATGGACTGAGACAATACGGACCTGACGGGCGATCAAAGTACTTTCCATCATGTCTCATCACCAAAAGCAACGATTGATAAGGTGAGTGTTTAACGAGATAGGTATCCTAGCCGAGAGTACTGACCTGACTCGATCAAAGTACTCTCCAACAGGTCTCTTCTCTGAAACCATTGATTGATATGGTGAGTGTTTGGCTAAATGGATATGTTATGCAGAGCAGATTGGTGAGCTACCATCTCTGCGGTTGTCAAAGGGGCGTGCAATAGAATTGATCCCTCCTCCTCTAAATGTTGTTAATCGGGCTAATTCAGGTGTTCAGGGAGTGTATTGCAATATGAAGTTTTCATAATAAAACTAATATTGTAATACTTACCTGAACACCTGAATGATTCCCACCCTCCTTCCCCACGTCAATTTTGACCTTGAATAAAGCAATTGACGAAGATGGGGCGTGTCGGCGCACACCTGTGTCAGCGTTGCCAACTGTTTGTTATGGTAGCTCAAGTGACAGATTTTACCTGCAGCGTTGGTAACGCTGGCTGTTAAAATTCCCACTATAGTGGGATGGGTAGTTGAGAGTTGTTCGGGCTAGTGGGATTAAGGGCTAATTCAGGTGTTCAGGTAAGTATTACAATATTAGTTTTATTATGAAAACTTCATGTTTTATGTCCAGCTGGTTCTCATGAACGAAGCAAGCGTGACCTAAAAGAGAATTTTTAAAGAGAGTTATAAAGTTTTAACATTTGGGTTATCCATTTGGATCACAGTACTTGAGTTTTATGCATTTCCATATCTATAGGCATGATTCTTTTATAACCCCATCAAACTTACTCCTCTTGCCAGTTCAACTTACTCCACGAATTGACATCTGCTGGGACTTGTCAAGGGAATGGTTTATGGAACTGCCCCCTTTTTCCTCTTATCCATACCCCATTCATACAAGATCAAAAGTAAATGGAATAGTGGCTCCCATGCTTTATAAGGAGTTATTCATTGGTTGTTGTTAGTCTTAAAAGTCACAACTCATGGAATTTACTTACTTCAGGCTGTGTTCCTTTTTTGACACATAGTTAGTCCAAGATCTTCTGTCCTCCATATATCTCACACACTTGGAAGGCTGCATACCACAGTACCCTGATGTAGTATAACCTCATTACAACAAGAAGCTCCTCTCACATCAGTCGTTACTTTGGTATATGTAAACGGATAGGGTTGTGTCAAAACATTAAAATTTTCACAAAATACTTTTTAATATAAACCAATCAGTGAAGTAAAATGACCCACCAACCAGCCACATACTTTTAGTTTTCTGTAAAAGAAAACTATTGTGCAGGCTTTGTCCTGTCCGTCCTTACTTTTTTCTGTCCGCACTTTTTCTGTCTGCCCTCAGATCTTAAAAACTACTGAGGCTAGATGGCTGAAAATTGGTAAGTTGATCATCCTCCCTCCAATCATCAAATGTACCAAATTGTAGCCCTCTGGCCTCAATAGTTTTTATCTTACTTAAGGTTAAAGTTAACCAAAATCGTGCTTCTGGCAACGATATAAGATAAGCCACCACCAGGCAGTGGTTAAAGTTTCATGGGCTGCAGCTCATACAGCATTATACCAAGACCACCCAAAGATAGATCTGTTTTTGGTGGCTTTGATTATTTGCTGTAGCGGCTGTACAGAAAACTCGATTGCGCTGAAGAAGCTTCAGCGCATTTTTTACTTGTTTGCTCTCGATCTAGGCAATACATACAGGAAATGAGTAAACCACCACTAAAGATGCTGTCCTTTGTGCTTGCATGGCTGGCCAGCTGAGGGTCTTCTTTCCCCTCTTATTCATGTGGAGTGTGTTTGAAGGAGTTGACAGGAGGAGAAAGGGTGTAAGGAAAATGATGAGTTTGTAATGGAAACATTTTTGTTTCAAGAAAACTTAATATTAATTCTCATGTGCTGAGGCTAGTTTTAGTAAAATTTAGTGTATTTTATTTTATTTAACAGTACAGATTTCTCTGTATTGCTGTGAAATTAGTATGTAGCCTAATTGTCAATGATGTCGTACAAAAAAAAAGAAAGTGTCCAGAATTTTGAACCCACCTGTATACTGTATTAGATTCATATTCCTCATTTTGTTTTCCCTGGGTAGAGAATTTACAAAAATATAATCAAATGTATTCTTGTCATGTGTGTAAAATATGGACAGAAATATAGTGAATTAAATTCACTCATCAAATACAGTGACATCTCCAGTTAATGGACTTCAGCATAGCAGATTTCATGACTTAATGAACTCGCCTGAGCCCGATAAAAATGATAAAAACGCTATGTGCTTAAAAGATAAATCCAGTAAATACAATAGGGTTATGGGACAGTAGACTGAGGTTTTCTTGTTTGTGCCTCTGAAGGTGGAGGGTTAACAAACAAGCAAACATACTCATATTGGTTGAAGCTTTCATGGCTGTGCTTGTGAAGGTGGATGGTGAACAAATATACACATGTACAATCAACTCTTTCCTCTTTGTGCATCATGTCAGGAAACAGTATGCACTTACCTTGGTCCAGCTTTCTCTTTCTGGTACATTATTTTTATTGGCATTACTTAATGCAGAACTGTACTGTGCTGTACTTAATACACTATTGTACTGTTACACATATTTCAGTATTTGTGCATATGTACAGGGTACTGTATATGTAAACACATACACTGTGTTAAAGTAAATACATACTTACAATGTGTTTGTTAAAATACATACTTACAATGTGTTTGTTTATGCCATAAAGAATTTTGGGGCAATTATGCTTAAAAATAGAGTGTTTGTTTTCTTTATATTGTAAGGGTTTTGTATACATAAATTTTAAAAATTTGTAAGCATATGTAGATATCAGCATGCTAGAAGAAATTCTTTTGCATATATATCTCTGAATTCGAGTGGTAGGTAGATCAATACTTTAAACTGAATGATTTTTAATTATGCCATGGTAAATAAATTAAATTATATAAAGCCTTTTAAAAGGTCCTTTTTTACCAGTTTCTTTCTAATAAAGATTAATTAAATTTAGTTCTTTTTTCAAAAATGGGTGGTGCCTACAAATTATGGCAATGACGTTGACCATCGTCATGATCGTAAACATATTTATGTCAGCTCTTTACTGTTGGGAGTTAGTTCTCTCCACTCTTCTGTCCAGAGCTTCTTTCTAAATTCCTATCAGGATAAGGTCTTCATCTGTCCCCTTTTTCTTTGATTTTCTGCCCAACTGTTCCTCATCTCTTGTCATCCCATGTTCAAACCAAGTCTTTTTTTTTTTTTTCCAGCCTCTGGATACCATATCTCTCTGGCAGTTCCTCATTTGTAATAGTCATGCCACTGTATTACTGCCATGAATTTTAACAATCTGCTGTTATACCTTTTCAGAATCTGCTGTGTTTTCCTTTTCAGTGCCCATGTTTCTACTTCACAGAGAATTAGAGGCCTGATGTACCCATCGAAAAGTCTTTGCTCTCTGAAGCACATGTTTATTCACCAGTGCTCTAGCTGTCTTTCCCCATTTCATCTGTGCTGTAGCTATCTGCTTTCTTACTTCACTTTTAACTCTGGCCTCAAAGCTAATGTTTCCCAGAGGTAACTAAAATGCTTTACCTCTTTTTCTCAGCTGAATCATTAGTTGTTACCTCGAATGCAGATCCTGCATCTTCTCTTAAAGAGGGTTCCAAACTACCATCTCTTCCCCATTTGCTCCTATAATACAATTTGAACGTCAAACTTATACTCTATATATGTTTTGCAACCCTGAGCATCTCTTGTAATACCATCTGTTACATTTGGTACACTGTGAGATACCCCTACTTATTTTCCCCAACCACAAAGTTGCTTTTCTGATCGTAATCTTTTTCTTACTTCCTTTCCTGTCACCATTAGCTTAGGTCTTTGACACTGATTTTCAGTCCTCTTTCCATTCCACTCCCAATTTTTAAATATTTCCACTGCCTGTTTTTGATATTCTGCTGTTAACAGTAGAGTTACCTGCTGCTACTGCATGAGCAGATCCCAGTCCCCCTTTTTTGCATTCCTTTGTAGCTTATTCCATTACTATGATAAACAGTATTTGGCTGTGTTGATCCTTGATGGACACCTGCATTTATCTTGAATTTTTGGTAAAATAAGATCTTTAGCTTCATGAGTCACTCTGGTAACCTCAGCCTTCATTACGGGCGGTTAATTACTTATCTTGATATTCTGTGAAATGCCCTTTTGAGATACAAAAAGATACACTGTAATCTCTTCATCTGACATGAAGCCAAACTGACAAATACTGTATTCATTTTAACATCATTCACCCAAAAGATTTCTGTAAAATATGTTTTTGTAAAAATAATGGCATCTTCAATGTAAGGGGTTAATCATTTAGAATCTGGTTGATCAAGTGTAAGTGAAGACTGTCCAGGAAATTCATCACCCTTTGGGGGTGACACCTTCAGAATATTTCTGTTTTCAGGCTAGAGGAAGAGACAAGTTGTGGAGAACATGGTATCCTTTTGCCTAAGGCCACAGGGCATACTGTAATGTGAATGATAGCAAAGCAGAACAGGCTGCATGCCTACAAAATTAAGCGTAATTTAGAATTATAGTAAACCCCCTGTATTCGCGGGGGAAACATACTGCACCCCGCGAATAGCTAAAATCTGCAGATACTTAAAACCCATCTAAAACTCTTAGAATGGCCTGTTTTCATAGTTTCAACACAAGAAAAACCCTCTAAAAATGCTTATACCTGAGTATTTTAATAGTTTTATCACAAAAAGTGCATTTAGTCAGGAAAATTACATGAAAATGCAGTAATTAGTGAATATTTCTCAGTGAAAAATACTGCAATTGGGCGAATTTAATGCGAATAATGGGTAGATAGGTTCCACAGAGAAATCCGCGAACACATGAGCCCGCGAATCGTGAGAACATGAATACGAGGGGTTTACTATATTCTATCTTTTCTCATAAAAGGGTGGACTGCAGTCTTTGGGAACATGTTTTACATGTAAGGGATGAAATTGGAGAATTATCATTTTTGAATCGTACCTTTCTATTATGATTGCTGTATTCCTGGCATCAGGCAGGAGGATGATAGTATGGGAAAACTAAAAAATTGATAGGATCGTTTAGCTTGAATTGTATAGGACTCATTCCTCTCAGGTGAACTGCTTGTCTGAGTGTCTGTTGCTTTCCATTCAGATGTTTGTTGTTGGTCTGCGAGGACGTATTAAGAGAGTGCTGTTGACATATTCTCTGTGCTGATTTGGATTATATTTGGATTTTGGTCTGATATTAATTTGGTTTTGTATGTTGAATGGCAAACCAAAAAGATAACAAAATATATAGGATAAGTTAGACAAGACAGTGTAACACCCATCTTTACTCTTTAGCCTGTGATGGTCAGGACCTGTGCATAAAATTTAGGAGTAAGGATTGTTTTCTCAACAACCATTGCAGTCAGTGTGGTCATTAGCCAGATAATGTTACGAATAGGGAGAGGAGGAGCTGACTATAATAGGAAAAGACAGCAAAGAGATTCTTGCAAAGGTAGGAAAGGAAGTAATGAGAGAAGAAAGAATTTTTCTAGTTTTCATGATCAGTCAAGAGAGTAGCTCTTCCCTCTCTCTGGTGTGCCTAGTAATCTTTCTCCCTATAGACATTTTCCTTCACCATTTACAGCTCCCTGTATCATTCAGGATACGATATTTAGGGAATTAGAAACCAACTCAGTGAGTCTTAGGACTACTGTACTTCAGAAAGTCTGGAGTTTACCACAGCTGCACTTCTTTATGAATCCAAATGATTTGTTCTTTTTCAGGTTTCCTCCCTGTGGCAGAGGAATAGCCAGTGCCCTCCCTTCCTGTTAGCCAATTCCTGTGATCCCCCTCCCCTGTTGGAGGTACAGGGAAACAGATCATGTTGGAGACAGGAAGTGGTGTGTGCCCATCGTCTCCTGCCCCTGACCAGCTTGGTGCGAGTCACATACAGGTTGGTGCTCATCAAAAATTTCAGCTGGCAAGGTGCAGGTGATTTAGTAATAGATCAGTGCACTCATTATAGATCTAATTCCTTGTTTCCCATAGGAGGCTGCAACTCCTAGCAGTCCTTATCTGGGATCCTATTCCTGTTCTTTTACTTCTAACCCTCATTTAGTGACATCTCCCTCGAAGGGTGCTTCGGTGGCTTCTCAAGGGTGTTCTTCTGGTCTCAGCACTCTTCCTTCTTGTTCTCTCAGCTGATGTGGTTCTGCCAGTCCAATTTCACGTCATTTATCCAAAGTGTGGGAGGTTTATTTGTGCAACAGGGATTGATCATATGAACGTAATCAGTCTACTTGTAAATTGTGGTTGTCTTTGGCACTGCATTGTTCTCCTCTGGCATCATGCCACCTTTTTCGGTCCCCTTCCTTTGCACATCAAACTCCTCATAGGTATTCTAGGGGTGTTCAGGAGCTGTGTTTGCAATCACAGTTTCTTTGCACAATGATGGTTTCTTCCCGGTCTCTCTCTTTATATGCTAGGTCTTTTCAGGCTTTTTTGAATTGCTTTGTGCTGACACTCAGTGCCTTCAGGCATGTTGATTCACCGTCTGTGACTGTTTTGGTAGCGTAGAGTCCTGGTTTGTCTCCTTTTCTGCAAGGTTTTTTGTTGTTGGCACCTCAGATGATTTTGATGATGCTGCCAGCTGCCACACTTGGCATGGGAAGGTGCTTATGGGAAAGAATTCTTTGCTTCTGATGCCAAGGTACAAGTTGTCAGCAGTTCTTCCATGGAGCAATTTTTTTGCTTCAAAATTAAAGTCACTTTTAGAAGAGTGGAAACTTCATTCATCCCAGGGAGTTGCGGGTTTGCTGCTCCCACCCCCCTCTTCCCTAGCTACTCCTTGTGAGGATCCTCAAGCTCCTGAATTGACTCTGATGGGGAAGAGAAACAGGTTCCATTGTTGGCTTGTCAAGGCATATTAGGGTCTACGCTAGTGAATCACCTGACTTTTGAAGAGCCAGTAGTCCAAGACTCTAGGTCCCCTAGGGCTTCTAGACTTGAGCCAAGGGTAAATCTTCACATGGTCCCAAAACTAGCTAAATCTGCACTGAATAGGTTTGATGCTGCTGCAAAATTTATTTCAAAAGAAAGTTTCTTTGAAGAGGTCTTCTTTTACTTATCCCTTTATGAAGAAAAGAAGAGCAATGCCTTCAGAGCCAAGCAGTTACCAGAGTTGGTTCCTTCTTCCAGCAGGGTCTCGAATTCTTTGTCACTGCTGGATCCAAACAAGAAGAGAGAATTTTGCCTGACAAGATTGTATTTATTCCCTTGGAGATGGAATTTTTTGCTAAATCTTCATTCTGTCTCATGGAGATTGTCTTCTGCTGATGTGGCTGTTTCAGCCAGAAATTGTTTCAACTCTTCTTCAGGGAAAACAGCAGTTAGGGAATGACTTAGTAGATGTCTTGGGATGCATGAAAAGAGCAGTTTCTGACTCCCTGGGGGAGTCTGTGCTTGCCTTTACGAATGGTGTGGTTAAGTGTCAAGGATCACCATGTCCTTTTCTCACTCCTTCAGTCTTTGCGGCTCAGAAAGCAGATGTAATTGAGCAGCATCCTTTACATTCTTTGCCGAATGATTCAGCTTTGGGCATTATTGAGCATGAGGTGGAGAAAGCAAAGATCAGGTTATGTTGCATCACTCACAGGCATTTAGGTGCCCACAACCACAGCAAAATTTGCCTTTTCATTTGGTGCACAGTGCCAAGAATCTGCCTAAGCAAGCGGACTTTTGGCACATGTTCTTTTTAGATGCCCTAAAAGGGTTACAGCTTTTCCTTCCTTCCCCAGCCTCGGCTAATGAGTTCCCTGACAGATTTCCCAGTCTCCAATGAGTTCCCCAATAGATTTTCCCTCATATTGCGACAACAAGGAGAAACTCCAGATCCTACAGTGGAGTTACTTATATTCATCTCCTGGCTTCTACATTTCCTGTTTCTGGTACCAAAAGCTTCTGTTGGTTAGAGACAGTTAGTGGTTGTCTCCTTTTTGTTCATCTGACTCCATCCACTAAGGAGTCAGCAAGTATGGTTTAGCAGTGATCCAGATGGAAGAGTTGATGCTGTTGATAGACTTGCTAGACACTTAATTCCAAATACTGATTTATCTTAATTCAAGGAAATACTTGAGTATACTTTTTCTGGGCAAGGTGTTTCAATTTCAGGTGATGTGTTCAACCCCTAGATTTTTTAGTGTCCTGTCCCAGTTGGGTAAGTGGGCTGACCTGTCGGGCATCCTCCCCTATGTAGATGACTGCTGATTCTAGTATCCAGCTAAAATAGAAGCCTGACAGTTAAAAATGAGGAAATCTGTGGGGAGTACAGTATTAATAAATGTTTCAAAATCAAACTTGACTTCAATCCAGAAGATTAATTATCTGGGAATGCTGCTGGATATAAAGAATTTCTTGGGTTTAATGGCAGAAAAGCACATAGATAATTTCTGTCCTTTGCTCCCTTGCCAGCCAAGAAGTGGTTGCCTCTTCCTGGAAATATGGTACCCTTGAGAAGCTGGTACTAGGAGCCAGACTGAGAATGAGGCCAATCCAATTCTTTCTCAAGAACTGATGAACAGGAGAACTCGGCCAAACTGTGCAAATTCTGGTCTGCAGGGATTTTGAAGAGTCCCTTAGTTAGTGAAGCCACTGACCTCATCTGTTACAGGATGTCTCCCTCCAGTTGGAGAGCCCGGACCTCACTTATTCAGGCATGTCGACCAAAACTTGGGGAGCAGTTGCAGACAACAGACACATGTCAGGGGTATGGTCAGTGGAGGAACAGGAGCTCCACATTAATCAGAGATGCTAGCATGGTGAAAGGCTCTTTTAGCATTGGAAGAGCTAGTTCAGGGCAAGAAGATAGTTCTGTTCTCAGACAACACCACCTCTCAAGCTTACCTAAGCAATCAAGGGGGCACAAAGTCAGAGTCTTTGTTCCTGATCTCCCACTGCATTCTCAGTTGGGTAGAAGAAGGGAGTGATTCTTTTTTACCCCAGTTTGTGTCAGGAAGAACGAACTTTGTAGCTGACCAGATGAGCAGATGTTGTCAGAATGGACCCTGCACCCACAAATCTGCAAGGATTTATGTAAGTTTTGAGGTACTCCTGTTTTAGATCTCTTTGCCACAAGATTCAACAATCACTTGCTGCTATACTACTCACCAGTTCAGGATCTGCAAGAGTTGGGTGGTGGACACAATGCTGTTGAACGAGTTTTATCTAGACTTCTGTGCTTTCCTTTGCTATGATTCAAAGGGTTATGGCAAAATTCCAGCTAACTGTGAATTCACGCATGACTTCGTGACTCCATGGTGGCCATGAAGGGAGCAGTTCCCAGGTCTGCCTCTTCTGATAGACACACTTGAGACTCTTAGCATCCAGGAGGGATCTTCTCAAACAGCCTGGATGCATGAGATTTCAGCAAAACCTCCCCCATGTTTCAGTTGACCATATAGACTTTCAACTACTTGCAAACAAGGGGTTTGTCTAAGAAGTGCATAAGATCCATCATTAATTCCAGAAGGCAGTTTACTAATGCCCTGTACGAGACAGTGGTAAATCTATAGAGCTTGGTGCTATTCCAGTTAAATTTCCTGCACCCATACCTCTGTAAATAACTCATTTTTGCTATACCAAAGGGTTGTCTGTTCACACTAAGAGTTATCTTTTCATTTTAGCATCCGAACTAAGACATGCCGGTCTGGATATCTCTTCTAATAACCTTTCGAACCAAGATTCCTAAATCTCAATTAAAACCTCTGGGTTGGGACTTAGATGTAGTGCTGAGATACTTGAGTATGCCTCCATTGTAACCCTGAAGCTCAGCCTCCCTAAAAGATTTGACAATTAAGACCATTTTTACTGGCCTAGGACCTGGCAAAAAGAATCAGTAAACTCCAGGCCATCTGCAGTGTGGGTTTTACTTTCGAAGGAGCAATTCTTTCTTTTTTGCCCATCTTCAGGGCAAAGAATTATTACTTTAAACCTTGGGATCTTCCTCGTTCTTTTGATGTTCCCAAGTTCCTCCTTGGTGTCAGATGGGGAGGAATCCTCGTTATGTCCAGTCTCTAAATGTCTCCATATGTGCAGAGGACTAGGAACCTGTTACAATGTCAAAAACCTTTTTTGTAGTCCTAGAAAACCCATCTACCAGTGTCCAAGAATGCCATGGCCTTTCTATTAAAAATATGTCAGAAGCACACACCAAACTAGACTACTTTTTCTCGCCACTCCTAAAGGTAAAGTTTCACAGTGTGAGAGCAGTGGCAACCACCTTTAATAGTAAGGATACCTCCTTTTCTATTCTGATAGACTTACCTGACACAGGTGCCTTGCTTTACACTTTCAAGGTTTGTTTCCTTACTATGTGCGGTCTTCCGGTACTCTGCTAGCTTCTATGGGTATATAAACACTAAGGCATCTTGATCTCTCACATAATCAGACATTTGTATGACTAGCGTGGTTTTGGTAGAAAAAATAGTTTTTATGACAAAGCAAACTTTTGCTGCAAACCCAATAATCATATAATTAGCACTTTCTTCCAACCCCACAAATTTTGCTGACTCACATACAGTTAACGTGAGAAATAAAGTAGTTAGTTGAGACATTCGTTTGGATCCAGATGGCACTTGAGTGGAGGGACCATTTTCTGTCTGACCAATAAGACTAGTCCCTGTAGGGGGTAGTGCCGTCAATAGTTTCTCGCTGGGTGAGCGGGTTCCGTTCTCAGCTACCACTCTGTTGGTCGCGAGTTCGAATCTCCGACCGGCCAGTGAAGAACAAGAGGAATTTGTTTCTGGTGATAGAAATTCATTTCTCGCTATAATGTGGTTCGGATTCCACAATAAGCTGTAGGTCCCGTTGCTAGGTAACCAATTGGTTCTTAGCCACGTAAAAATAAATCTAATCCTTCGGGCCAGCCCTCTCTAGGAGAGCTGTTAGTCAGCTCAGTGGTCTGGTTAAACTAAGATATACTTAACTTAATGCACCTCACACAGTGCACTGTAGGCATTACTTGAGGCTCTTTGCAGCATCCCTTCAGCCCTTAGCTCCAAATGCTTTCATTCCTTTTAGGTATTTACTATTCCTTCATTCATATTGTCTTTTTTCCATCCTTTGTAGCCTCTCCTAACAATTGCTTCTGCATTATGATCATCACTGAATGACCTCATTGGTCCCAGCGCTTGGCCTTTGGCCTAAATTTCATATTCCAGTCCAACAAGACTACTGAACCCAAGAACATTCAGGACACAAAATTAAGGTGTAAACTGTATGTACAATATGATTTATGGGCCTGAATAAATATACAGGATGTGTTATAGAGGCATTGCATTTATTGAAAATGAAAAATTTCATACTGTATTTTATTTTTTTCAGGGCTTCTGTCAAGTCTGCTTTTAAACTGTGAGACTACCATTACTCCTAGAATACAAAAAAAGATATGTCAACTGTTGACAGAAATAAGAGAGTGGCCATTGTGGGATCCAGGACAGGAAGAAAAAATTGAAGCAAAGCTTTTGTCTGTTCAGACAAAAAGTCGGTTTATACTACAACAAATGAAAATTTCTTCTGTTGTTATTGATAGGAGCATTGATGGTGATTTTTGAGTTTCTTCAAGATTTTGACATTGGACCATTCCTAATGGTCTAACAGGTTAGTCTATACAAAAATTCCTCATTTCAACTTGACTTTGTAATAGTGTGATCATTGGTGTTGTTGAATGTAGATTTCATATAGAATAATTTTATACAGATGCTTGGTAGTAGTCAAGCTTTGGAAAATAAATATCTTCAAGAAAACGTAACATTTTCAAGTGCATTACACCTGATTTTTTATTTTGTTGTGGTTTTTTTGTAAGTTTCATTTGAAATACAACAGCATGGCATTCTGTGATGAATCAGGAGTAATGTTTAAAAGTTAAAAGATTATTTTGGTACAGTTCGGTTTAGTATTATATTTGAATTTATCTTCATGCAAAAATTTGATCAAGTACCCAAACACTTTAATAAAACCCTGATATTTTAGAGATTGCCCATTTTCATGGCCTTTCTCACAGTGTAAGTAAGGGAAGGATTTTACTTTATAATGCTGCTGCATACAGTTAGCATGAAAAATCAGTTAAGACGAAATTAAAACAATACAATATTATTCCCAAGTCAGGCCTCCCCCCTAAAAATATGTTCTGTTGTGTGCGGTTCTTTTACATTGACAAATTTAGTTGCCGAGATAGTAAAACAAAAGAGTACAGAAAATCTTTGGTAATTAGACTGCAGATAATCTGAACCCTTAGATAATGAACCCCTTTAAAAAAAGACTGCTTACTCACTTGGCACAACTTGGGGATTGTGATGAACTAGGACTGATCAGCTCCAAATGATCCTCCTTCCACGCTCACTCCATGAGCAGAGAGATCAGAGAAAACCTCTTATGGTTGCTGGATGGCTGGAATCCTCTGGGGGAGTTCCCTGAACTCTCCACCCTGGAAGGTGATTGAAGTGCCCACCTGACAGGCCCTTCATCTCTGGTGTGTGGGGTGAGGATGATCCTAATCAGTGCACCAACTTTTGGAAAGGCAAGTGGCACTGCTAGTCCAGTAATTCAAAAAATGTCTGCTAAGCCATTTCGTACTTTTGTTGAGTGACAGTACATCTGTAGTGACTTTAATCAACAAGCCAAGGGGGAAGGATAGTTTCCTGTCAACTTTGTAAGTTGGCAAAGCAAATACAGAAGAAATCGGTTCACTGCGCAGTCAAGTCATCAGCCAGATGAATTCCATGATGGAGGAATGTTTTGGTAGACCAGTTATAAAATTGGCCAGTAATTGACCTTTTCACCAAATGACTAACTGGAGGCTCTCTTGGTTCTGTTCTCTGGTGCCACTTACTTGGTCAGCACAGGACACCTCCCAGCACCCTTGGGACATTCTTAACTCCTACTGTCAGATTGGAGATTCATTTTAGTGGATTGTGGACCTCTTCATCTACCATCATCAAAACTCTCTTCTCAGTCAGTGCAGTGAGGAGCTGGCTACCTGGACCCAAGCCTTCAGACTGAAGGGCTTAGATCTCTTGGTTATGGCTGAGCTGTCTCTACCAGTTGGGACCTTAAATCAGGCCTGCTTTCCTGGGGATTCAGCTTCTGGGAAAAGTCGTGACTCTCGCCCTACTTAGCCTACTTGAGCTCCTTGGAGCCCTTGAGACTGGTCTTGAAGTGAAACCACTTGCTTGCAAGACTGTTATTCCTAGATGAAGCATATTGGCAAGTATTAAAACCTTTTCATCCAGTACTCAAGAGGGTTGGAATTGCTCTCATGCTTGTTAATTCCTGAATGTGGCAAATTTAAGGAATAATCAGTGTGACAAGAAACACAAGAGCTTTTGTTTCTTCTCTCTGGGATCTTCTGGAAGTCCAAATGAGAGGCTTCTGTGCCCAGTGTAAGCTATGTATATTACCAAGCAGGAAGCGACCTCTGTTGTTGAAAGTGTTACACCTCTTTCTAGTAGCTACTAGAATAAGTAGTAGGTGTTAAGAAATAATTCCCATCTTTCTGGTTTGTAATGTAACCAGATTAGTTTGCAACATTTCCAACAGTAATCAAGTTGTACAGCTCAGGCAGAAACTCACAAATTAGGGGCATGGATCTGTTCATGGCATTTCTGAGTAATTTTTGGTAACAGGTGATGAGGGCAAGTGTCTAAAGCATCAGACCCCTGTTTACCTCATCCTACCTAAGGACCTTCACCCACAGGTTTCCAGACGCCTTTCCTCTTGACCTGTGGTGGTTGCTAAGCAGGTTGTGTGAGCCCAGTTCCTTTCAAAGAAAAATATCTTGCCTAAGGTACTCGGAGAGCATAAGGCTGGAATTCAGTGGTAAGAGTAACTGGCTTCTATCCTTTCTCCCTTCTTACTCCCTTTGTGGAGCAGCAGTTTGAGCGAAGTACAGGTTGGACCAGGCATAAGTATAGGCTACCCAATCGAGCAACCAGTCTTGAAATTTTGGTGCCTAATGTGACTCCCTCTGCTCTTCCTATGAACAAGGGAGTACGAGTGGCAGAAGAGGTATTTTCAGATTCCAAGATATAGTTGGCATCCAACTTGTGCAACCGTAATGGGGGTAGTACAAGGTTCTCCAATCTTTCCCTTACCCAACCGAGGCTTTCCGCTCTCTCTTGGGCTCGGCCCTACTGTTGTCATCCCTATGCCAGACCTAGTAGGACGCAACAAGTCTTTGCTACCCATGCTCACTGTCATGACTGGGCTTTTGACATTTCCAAGTGGGTTTTTTAATATCTAGTTTGTTGACTGTAATGACCTCCCACTTAAGGAGTGAGTCATCTACATAGAAGGTGATTGTATTAACTTATATTTTCTCCTAGGTACATAAACCAGATCCACTATTATCAGATAGAATCTGTGCAGAAAGGTTGAGGAGGCAGTTAGGAGAAACTGAAGAAATTAAGGTAACATACCATACTTAGAAAACAGATGAGCATAGATCACACGCAGAAAAACACAACATAATGAAAATCAAAATTAAATTTTTCAGTAATAGGTGCTGAATTTAAACAGTAAACTCTAAAAACCTATTCAAAAGATTGCACTGGGTTAAGTTCGGTCTGACAAAAATAGTTAAGAATTTCTCTAACCGATTATTATTAAAGGATATAGTAACTATATTAGGGTTCGGCTTAAATTTTTACATAGGTAAGGCTGACAACTATAATACTAATTTTAAAAGTCAAAAGATGTTTTGAGCAGAAAATACAAGGACTTATTGGCATTTTTTACAGGTTTAGTCACTGGTGTAAGAAACAATTAACCTACAGTACTGTTGCAAAAATAAAATTAAGCCCTACGCAATCAGGAATTACAAAGATATTAAAGAATGAAGGCAGATTTGAGCAGTGTTGACTTCAAAATAAGATGCGAGAGATAGTAGCATATGTAAAATACCTATCTTCCCTTATAATGAAAATTGGGTGTAAACACATGGTAACGGAATTTTAACTCAAAATTTAAAATGTTATATAAGATGCAAGGGATAGTAGCATATGTAAAATACCTATCTTCCCTTATAATGAAAATTGGGTGTAAACACATGGTAACGGAATTTTAACTCAAAATTTAAAATGTTATATAGACAAAGATGTTTATGATAGAGACTTATCCCTAAAATTACCAGAAATGCCATATGCCTTACGGTTTTCTTGAGATTCCCTCGAGAATATCCCACTCCGGCCCACAGTAGCATCACTAATAACCCCCCCAAAATACTTATCCACTCCTTTTATAAAATTATTGGGTAATTGTGTGGGATTAATCGGTTTCACTCCATTTGTCTACAGTAGTCACCAATATACTGTAGGTTTTAGTTTGATGTGGCAATATGCATGGCTAACTCATGACTGGCTGAAAATCATTGTTTCCATTAGTGGTAAAGATATAACCTATTTCTTCAGTGTTACATATGAGTGCTTATACTGTATATACAAATAACACACACACCTTGAATACATCATAAACATGCCAATTTATACTGATGATGTGACAATACAAGCACATTAAAGATGAGCTTGTTTTCCTCTACTCAGATCAAACAGACGAACAATGGACTTGAAATAATCATCTTTTCTCTCACTGTAGGTAAATAAAAAGACATCTGGCTATGCTAGTGCCAATAAAAGGTATTTTAATATTATCTTGCATGTAAATTACATGAGGAAGCTAATATTCCAAACAGCGTGAAATATTGTATGTGAGGCAGTCTTAGGGAGGTGAATGGAAAAGCTGCTGCAACATTGGCAAGAAGGCAGGAAATTTCAGTTAATACTGGCAATGATGATGTGGTTTTCTTTTCAAAATATAATGCAGAATATATAATTTTTTCATGATTATACAATCGTTATAATAATAGCTCAGTGATTGGGCACTTTCAGGAGCATTTTGCCAAATAACTTATCAAACAGAAGTTTGAAATCTCACCGAGTTCCCATCGTCCTTTGTTTGTGTGTTGATAACATATATACGGAATAAAAGGCTAGCCTAGACAATTTGTTAGGTATGAGGCATTGGAAGGATGCTTGAATATGGTTATTTTTTGAGTCTATGGATGTGGATATTACCTTGGCATCGTATTGGTTATTTTTATAAGCATGCAATGAAATTGTGCATTGAACTAAGTTTGAATGGTAAGAAAATCTTGTAATTTGAATGGTTTGTGAATTAAAGTCTACATGTAGCCTGGGCTAACCCAAACTTCATTTTCTTTATATAATATAATTA
Source organism: Macrobrachium rosenbergii (assembly GCF_040412425.1). Lineage (NCBI taxonomy): Eukaryota > Metazoa > Arthropoda > Malacostraca > Decapoda > Palaemonidae > Macrobrachium > Macrobrachium rosenbergii. The sequence goes on from NC_089762.1 coordinate 4,662,604, forward strand.
CTGAAAGCCTAACGTTTGTATTTGATCTGATTAAATTGTTGGATACAAAATTGTCTTTTGTATATATTCTCTTTTATTATCAATACCGATCAGTATGTTTATGAATTACGTATATAGGAAGGTTTGAGGATTTTTCGTATATATTAACAATCAGATATTTTATTGAAGAAATAGTCTGAATATTTATCACAATAAGCCAATGATACTGGAAACGCTGATTTTCAGCCAATCACAAGCTATCCATGCACGTGCCACATCTTCACTCATGGGTGGACAAGTTGAAACTGACTAGAGTGATGTTGACCCATCTAAAACACTCAACATAAAGAACCTACAGAGCCTTTCAGTAATATCAACAGTTTCACTGAAACTTCCTTATTCACAAACATGCCTTTAGATTAAAGTATTAGTTTAGAAGGACGAAAGGAGGAGGAGTGTACACATTTCATTTCCAGCACAGTAATGTGTATGAGCTGATAAAGTTGAGTTTGTAAGGCTCATTTTAATTACAATGGTAAGACATTGATAGAGGCACACAGTCAGAATAGAATAGCTATGAGTTCCTCGTCTTCCATACTCACAAACTTGTGTATATAATTTTATGAATGTTAAGGATGTAAAATAGTATTATGGAAGACTATGTAGACAACATTTCTGCTCTTTTAAATACAGAAAACAAGTTAGTATAGTACATACATTGCTTGAAAAAATTAATAGTTTGACACCTCTGATAATAGTCAAGATAGAAAACTGCAGGGATTTTACAAATATACACTAACAAAAACAAAGATAAAGATTCAGTGAGGGGTTGTGACCTTTCTTACATGGGGAGACTGGGAGAAATCTGGTTTTACATATAAAGGAACATTTAAGAGTAGTAAACATGCAACAAAAATATATTAGCTGTACCTTGTTAGGATAAAAATCATATGATTAATTTTGAAGAGAAGTAGTAAGTGTACAAAAGTAATGTCAAAAGGCCAAAGCACCTGAAGATTTTAGCAACAGCTATCGTAAGCTAAGAGCAGTATTTTGTAGACTATCTGTAAAACTGTGCGTATAACATACATAAATCAGAAATTTCAGTAAGTGGGTCTTTTTCTCCTAGTATCAATGAAAGTGAATGTTCATAGAATTTTTATGGAAGATATTTTAATCTTAAGACTTCAAAGACTGCAGAATGGCAACTTTTTGGTTCTTTGTAGTTGATACATAACTGTACAGCTACAGACAAAGTCAAAAGGTAACACTTTAATTTGAAAATAATTTGAATGAAACGTGTCTAGTAGCTGGGCTATACAATCAACAGCTAGTAAAATTTTGTGGTAAAAACTAAGCAGATTAGGCTATGGCCAGTGCACAGTTTCCACCTAATTGCAAGATAATTACTCATTTATTTTGACTTTTTTATCAAATGATATATTAAATGTCTAGTAAATAGGTATATAGCCCACAGCTAGGAACAATGTGCGATCGAGCTTGAGTTAAGTAGCTCCTTAGCTAACGGTGCACTGTTCCCTCCTACTTGTTCTAGTGATCTACCATAATTTTGTGCCAAAAAATATATTAAAAATGTAGGGTTTTTGAATAACTGGATACATAGCCCTTACACAGAAACACTGTGGGTTGTTAGACTGGTGTGATACATCTTTGGGCAATAGAGTATGTGCATTATTCTTCCCTACCTGATGTCAAACTAGTTAGTTACTCTGTCCTTCGGCTAAGTTTTATTGTGCATCCAGCTATTTACCCATGTCTACTGTGAGATACATATAAAGGACAGATGAACCTCTCTTATGCAGGCTGCCTTAGGGCTCATACCTAGATACTGTATAAATGATGCCTCTAGTGCTGTAAGTCAGTGGTGGGCTCAGACGGACCGTGTGCCATTGTTCCCTGAAGGATCCCACTCAGTGTCAAGGTGCTAGGAATTATGGGACAGACAAAATTTTATATATACAAACTTTTTTTCTGGCACATTAGGAATTTCTGTGAAACATGTTTTCGTGTTCATGAATACCCTCTTTGCCCTAGGGGTTGTCAGTCTGTTGAAATTGGACCCAGCTCTGAGGGCACTGGACAATTTTTTTTCACCCTATCAGCCCCTCATGGTTTAGGAGTCGTGCTGCCCATCCTCACTCTCCACATTCTCATAATCATCTCATCCATACTCAACAGTAAAATTCTGTCAGCAACTACGCATCAACCCTGACAGTAGAGAGGGTAAGAAAGCTTAAATAAACGAGTTTAAAGCAACTACTTGCGGCAAAGTTATGAAATAAATCTAAGTCATTAGTCGCTGCTCTCTACAGTCCATCCACCCACAGAGGCCTAGTGACTGAGAGGGTTAGTCTGGTGTAGAGATCAGTTGGCAAAAAATGAAAATAAAACCATAAACCAATTGAAATTACAGCTGCAGTGATAACAAAATTACAAAACTATTGTCAGAAAGTTATCTTTCCAAGATTAAGCTTTTAATACAAGAAGATATTGGATGAAGATGAAGTCTTGTGAAACCAGCAACCCATTAAATCCTAGGAACAGAGTGCTGTTAATCTGTGGGCAGACACAAAAGAAGCAAGCTACCTGCCTCTGGAAGACCTATGGAACCATATGCAAATGTGCTAGCCTAAAGGGAGTGGGGGAATCTCCGTTTTTCTATAAAGTTTGGAGTGTCTGGGGTTTTGGCAGATGCACCAAAGACTATAATGTAAATGTAATGGGTTTGTGGAAAAGTATGAAACAATTACTTTAAAGAAAGCAGTAAAAAAATGCCAAAACAAAACTTTATGTCACTTGAGGCTGGTGCAGTCATCATACATTACACATAGTGTCTATATTGCCCAGACCGTAGTCATCCTCTGAATTGCACTCTAGTACTGGGTAATCTCGGTACATTTGCTTATAATATACATTAAAAATAAAAAATAATGTACAGCATAAAAAACAAACTTAAATTTTGCTAAGCATAAAATATCACAAATTATGAAAAATTTTTTTGACAACATGCTCCTATTTTTTCATTTGTTATAAAAAATTGTTGCAATCATCAAGACTTGCATGCATATGAAAAAGTTGCTACAGTATAAATATTACGAAGCTTAAAGCACTGTACATAGAGTTTAAAATATAATAAAATTCAAATGAACCAAGAAATAATCCCTTGAAATTATTGAAATACCAGTAAATACAAGAAACTAATGCTTGTAAAAACGCATGTATCTACACTTACATAAAGATAAATTTAGATGCATAATTTTAACATATGTACTACAGACAAAATGTTAACAATTACAAAGAAACTTACCATAGCAAAATTTCAACAAGCAATTTGACACATGATAGTGATCTTGTAAAATTACCATTATGCAATTATTGCAGCTAGAAGGAAAACTTCATAAAATGAAAACCAGAACATAATATAGTATCATTATATTTCTGCTATTGAGATCTTTGCACAGTTTGCTAAATCTGGTGCTTGCAGTAGAGTACAATATAAAAAGGCACTTGCTTGCACTCTGACTGCTGATGATAATTTCAAGGCGGTGATCACGCTGGCAACCTGGTACTGTACTATGCTACTTACTCCTACATTTACAGTTTTTCACTTTCGTTCTGTCAATGACTGGAAGAAGATATCAGAAAATTTGAATAATTAAATATTTTAACAATTTGATGTACACTTGTCTACTATTTAGTAACAAGAGTACACACTTATAGGTACAGACTTGGTCCATAAATTTTACAGATCTGGAATAAAAAAATGACACAAAACAAAACAGGAAGGAGTACTGAGAAGCTTTACGACAGCAATGGTATACAGCACTGTAAAATATAAAGTTTAGTTCTTTAAGAAAGTGAATCAAAGATGTGCCTCTGAAGCACTATTTCATTTTAAGACTGAGTAAAATATCCTATCAATCTTATGCAAGTCAGCTATTTTTTCTTGTCATAAAGCTCAACAGTACTTGGTTTTAAGAAACAACATAGAAGTTTCCCAGGGGCATATGTTTTAATGTGGAGTTCACCGTCACACCCCACAAAGCTTAACATTATCATAATTACATAATAAAATTCTTTGGAATTATTATTTACATTATATACAACACTCACTGATACAACACAAAATCTTTACAACAATAAAAGTAAATTAGCTTTGATTTTGCAGAGATGAAAGCATTAACCTCTACACCTTGGTGCTAATATCACTGTGGAACCCTTGCCTGCCTCTGCTAAAACACACACACATTATTACTTCTATTATTATTAAGGATCAAGTGGCGAGGGTGACAACTGTGAACATGCTAGCATCATTATGTCCTTTTTCTCCTTAGGAAAACGGAGTTCACGACCAGCTAAACGAGCAGCTTCTAATTCACGCTCACTTTGGCTAAGTTCTCGAGCAATCACACCAGGATTCTCCTGTTCACGAGCAATCCAATCAAGGGCCATCTGAGAGCGCATATCATCATCCAGTGCACGGTGGGAGTAATGAGCCACTACCTCCTGTCTGGAGCACTGCCTCTCTCGCATGGCCTTCAAGGAACCGTTCCAGTGCAACAGCTGGAAAACTGTCATTAGTTCTTGAAATTCAAGCATTGTGCGTCCCTTGTTGGTTTCCAACATGAATCGAAAAGCTCCAATTCCAGTACTTGGATTGTCAGCTTCATCTGGGTCCCCTTGGGGAAGAGACAAGTCAGCTACATGCTGTCAAAGAAAAATACTATATCAAGTTCTTCATTACATTGCTTATTAAAAATAAATCTAAACACAAAATTTTTACATTGCGTGCATACATTCTTATGGAACAAGCCAAAACACTAGTGACCTGACAAGCTTCCATAACTTCGAATGCTCTCACGTAAATGAGAGCAAAGTGAGTAACTTGGATACAATAGTAGCTTCAGATTTTATATACAGTATAAACACAAACTCAGTGGCTCATAACATAGTATGTAGAGTATTCCTGGGAAAAATAAGTAAATAGGAATGGTATCAACCCTTTCTTAAAAAATTGATTATGACAAAACATGGTTGCATCACTGGCTGGATCTGGAAACCTTTTTAAATACAGTACATTCTCTAATAACCTTTGGGTCATCAGACGACCTTGACATGCTAACTTGCACCCCTTAACTCTCACATCAGTGCATTATACTACATTGATGTAAAATGTTAAATAACAAAACATGCTCTTGACAATTTCTAGTTACCTTTTACCCTAGCTTACATTAACCTGCATTCAACTCACTAAATTATTATTTCAAGCAATTATATTTGCGTATTTCCTCATAACACTAATCAGGATATTATGTCAGTGCCGTGAATTACAAACTCCATTTTTGGCCTGAATATCTCTATACAATTTGTGAAAAGATCCTGTGTCCCTTCAATCAAAGTTCCTGGGCCTGTTCTTAAATACACTAAATTTACTTTTCACTAAAATTACATAATGTACTTTCTGATAATCATTATCTCCAACACCGAGTGATGCAAAAGTGCCTCTGAGAAATCCCTCTTGTGTCTTTCCTGTGCTTTGTCTACCACAATTTTCCACTAATCTCCAGCCTAGCATCGCATACTTTCCATCCAAACAGGTCTTGGTCTTCCAACTCTTCTGGTGTCCACAGGAGCCCAGGTGGCACTATCATGTATTGTTCTCCTGGGGATAGTGCAAAGGACATGTCCAAGCCATCTCCATCTCCCTTTCAACATTATCTTATCTACTATATGGAACTTCCTTAATTTCTCTTATGATATAATTTCTATCCTAACATCTGACTCCTAATATTCTTCTAAAAGCTTTTTTTTTTTTTCCTGAAGTGACAAAATCTTTTAATTACAATTTCACTGTCATACCATGACTCATGAATGCATAGCGATACAGATCGTAATGGACTCTCTACATTTTAAAATCTTGCAATTTAAGCCTACATGATTACCAGATCTTATTCAGCTTGCCCATTGTTTGATTGGCCTATTTCAGTCTTTTACCAAATTCGAACTCAAGAGAACCTGTACTGGGATATCCATTGTTCCTAAATATTTGAAAGTTTTAACTTCATTTATCCGTTCTTAATCTAATGCTATTTTGTCCCTTTGTTTTTCTTAGATTTGAGTCCCATATCTAGATTTATGAAGCATTCTATTGAGCATGCTTGTAAATCATCTAGGTTTTGCTGACTGAAACATAATTTGCATATTCCAAGTGTCAACTTTCTATTACTACTTCAGGCTAAACCTTCTCTTCCATCTCTGATCAATTTTTTCTTTATAAACTTAATGATAGGGCATACAACACAGGTAAAATAACATTCCCATGTAGCACCCCCACTATTTACTGCAAATTCATTTCACAAGACCCCATCAACATTAACTTTGCATCTATCTTGTTCAGGTATATTTTCAGTTTGCTTTACACACTTATAAAGGATGCCATATTGACACACAATCTTTCATAATATTAGTTTGTAGACCAAGTGCCTTCTCATTATCACAAAAGCCGTCAAAAGAAAATTTATAAATTCCATACACTGCTACCATATATCTTAATATGAATATTTAATCTGTGCAACTCCTGCCTTTTCTTAAACAAGCTTGTTCATCACTATGCATTTTGTCAATTCCTTTCTCAAGTCTATTGCAAATAAGCATACTCAATATTTTCATTACAACTGACCTAACTGCAATGCCTCTACATCTACCACAACATGAGGTCATCTTTCTTTGGTACCTCTGCCATGACTTCTGTTCACAATTGCGTACCAGGCTTTGTTTCATCACTCCATATTTTGCAGAACACTCTGGTTAGTATACAAGGTAACACTTCAGTTTCAGCTAACAATACATTATAACTGTGTTGGCTATCTCCCAAGTTTCTTTACTGTTGATTCCACCTCAAAGGCTGTGATTTATTCAAAAGTATATTCAAGTCATCTTCAGTTTCTGGTATGTCAGTTAAATTTCCTCCCTAATATTTCTGACTTATAACCTCACATAATGTTCCATCCAACACTTTTTCTTCATCTTCTGATATTATTGATCCATTCCTCCTTTGATGGGTATCTTCCTCCTCCTCTTCTCACTTATGGTGATTTCATTAATTATTCTGTAGGCTAACCTTACTCCAATGCCCAAGTTCGCCCAAGCATTTTCTCTCATCTCCTCTAGATCTTCATTTAACTTCATTATCTAGACCTGATTACTTTGCTTTCCTTTTCTACTTTCTTACCCTCCCTGAAACTTGTCTACATGCATCTTTTGCTTCTAACCTTTATTATATCCCAGTTCTTATTTGATATACATATTTTTCATCTTTTCATCCATATCTCAGCGCTTCTTTTCCAGCAGACTGATATACATTCTTGATGTCAAACCAGGCCTCAGTCATTATCCATTTCTCAGATATGATATCTAGAATTGCAACTCTACAGTATTTCAATATTCAACTGCATACACCTCTCTGGTGTTCATCTTCCAGTAGTTTTATCATATTAATTGTAGATACTGTCAACTTTTTTTGTGCTTTTAATACAACTTTAATATGGCAATGACAAATTGGTGATCACCGCTGACAATATTCCTCAGTTTTCTTTTTCTCTTTTGATCAATGCCTGTGTGATTACTGTATTTTGTTACTGACTTTTATCTGAAGAAGTCAATTTATATATGTCCTTTTGTTGAAAAAGGACCTCCAATCACCAAATTGTTTGCAGCACAAAAACTAATAAATCGCAATCAATTTTCATTGGCAGTTTCTCCCATGCCATGAAGGGTGCTACCAACTTTGTCCTCCATATCACCATGAACAATTCTCATATATCTTTCTATTATTGCATCATTCCCTGGTGCACAGCACACTATACTCCAAATATTGCATTGGTGCACAGCACACTGTAATCCTAATATTGCGTTGTTCTGATTTACACTGCCAACAGTAATCTGCTGTTCACTGCTCTACAGTCAATTAGTTCCCCTGTGCATGTGGTATAAGATCATGCCTATTCCTTCTCTACCAATTCCATCTGTTTTTTATAGATCTGGCTTTTCCAATCCTTTGCACTGTGATTTACCAACAGCTAAGATGTTATTCTATATTCCTTGAATTCATTTACTACCTGACCTGTTCTATCTTTCCAATTTTATTCATGGTTCTTCCTATTCTTATTATGATGCAACAAATGCACAATATATTTTATCACAAAGTCAATGTAAATTTTTAAAAATCAGTTTAAGCTCCATAGTGCAAGGACAACTAAATTAGCAGCATGTCAACTTAATGGACAGCTTGCAGGTCTGCCCCACCAAGTACTGAAGACTGACATGTAGCTTAAACAATACAGTACCCTGGAGCCAACTTGAATACCTTTTAGTGTAGAGCAATTCCCTATTAAGTACTTAATAACTTACCCTTACAAGTATTTTGTAGTTTTCTTTCAATTTAAAATATATAATTTACTTATCAATTTCTGAGATATATCTGCAACTGAAATGCTTCTAAAAATACATACCCTTGTCTGTACCTACACTTGTGCTTACAAAATGTGTAAAATACTGTCCACAAAGCTCATATATGAAAATACAAACATGTTCTCTTTATAAACATAAGTAACTGCAAATTCTTACTAAAAAAAAAAAGATTTAGAGACGTGGTGGTGTGAGGGAATGACAGGGGAACAAACACACTGTACGTACATACTTTATCCTAAAGCAATGCATACGCACATACATACTGAATAATGTATAATGTAAGAACATACTTTACTCTAAAGCAATGCACATGCACATACATACTGAATAATGTATAATGTAAGAACATACTTTATCCTAAAGCAATGCACATACATACTGAATAATGTATAACAATGACTTTAGTGAACTAAGTACACAATACAACACTGTACAGCACTGGGTAAATGTGTGAGAAAGAGAATTTAGGGCAAACAGTTTAAGTATGTAGTTTATGCTAATGCAATACTTTACTGTACACAAGCACACATACTCACTGAAAGATGTGTGTGTGTAACACTACATTATTATGCTGTATCAAGTACATGACAGCCCTGTACTGCAAAAAGTTAAATGTCAATAAAAATGCTGTATAGTAAATGTGTAATTTTCCTAACCAGATGCATATGTATGTATGGACACACACACACACACAGACGACTAAAATATAAATGACCGAAAAGCACAAACTTTGGGGCATAACAGGTCACTTACCCTGAAAACAAAGGACCTACACTCATAGTCTCAAGCAAGAAAGTGGTAGTTATGAGTTTGTTCATCCTCCAATATCTCTAGTGTACTTACTGGGATTTATTTATTTTTATGGCTACTAAAACTAGCATCACAGCATCTGTGTTACTGACGCTGAGTTGTACTTACTGGGTTATTCCAGAAAGTAAAGGAGGTCACCTGGTTCTAAAATGAGCTCAATCCACTGTCTGATTACCAGGTTACTCTTGGTTCTAAAATGAGCTCAATCCACTGTCTGATTACCAGGTTACTTTCATGTGAGTATGAAATATCTTGATTATATTTTTATTTTTATCAAATTTGGGCATGTCTGTTAAGTAACGAAATCCACTATTCTGAGGTCTGTCAAGTTGAGGTACTACTGTATAGTACAGTATATAATGAATGCAGTTTGCAATAAAAATGTTATGAACAACATTTTATATATCACTTATCAAAAAAAATAAGGTTAATTTGTTTCAAGGTGCCCCTAATTTTTTTCATAAATTCAGAGCAGTAAAATCTAGTTACCAAATTCCAAGCACTATATTATGTCTAGTGCTGTGGACTTTTTACACCAGTTTATATTCAATATCTGCATGCCATAACATTATGACGGAGATTACAAAATCACTGTGATATCTAGTTTTTCAATCATTTCATAGTCAATGTTCATTCATAATCAGTATACCATTATACTTCGATGGAGGATACAAAATCAAAAGGATACAACAAACAGAATGTACGTTCAATAAATATTAGGTGTCCAAAATATTTAAAATTCTAAACAAAAGAACTTTAAAGTTTTACTCATATGGATCATACATTTGTTAGCTATGAAATGCTGTACATTAAACTTTGCATCAATTTCATTAGCAAAATCAGGAAAGTTTTTGTCTTCAGTTTCAGTTCAAAATTGCTAGAAAAATCAAAACACTTGTCAAATGAAAAAAAAAAAAAACAATCAGGTCTTGGTTACTTACAACAAACTTCATAAGCAAATTCATGAGTTTTTGCTGTCATTTCACACTACCGCTGTTAAATAGGTTATTAATAAGTGAGGGTACATTGTTTTTAATTTTTAACCATTACAGTACAGATATTCTTTGTTTCTCCATTGGCAGGCCAACACCTGGATGAGTTTTGTATGATGGCAAATCATCTCCCTTTCTGAATCTCACTTTATGATTCTATTAGAATACTGCTCTTTATCATTAAATTATTTCTGTTTGGTAGAAATAACCTAGAATAAAAACCCAATGTTTTTACTTGGTATGACATGTTATTCCTTAAAGGATCAAATCATGCAGTAGGTGATGTTCATTTACCTGTAATTTATAGTTTTCTTCTATAAAAACATAGTTTCCAAAGCAATGACAGTAGTCCCAGGGGTTTTAAGATTTTTGACAGGGTGTCCCTATGTTAAGGAACAACTGGCAAAACTGCATTTTTGCCTGCAAACAAAACCCCAGCACAAAGCTTTTCATCCTGACTTTAAGTCATTTTTATTGACTAAGCTCTAGGCTTATATCAAAGTTATACTGCTTTCCTAATAAACTTGCACTTAGCCAACAACTGCAGCTTCCAACTGTTTTCGTTAAAAGAATTCATTCATAGGTCTTTCAACTGGACACTACATACTTGACTGGAACCCAGTATAAACATCATTGCCTTGTTATTTTGCTCTCATTAATTCAACTGCTTATTACTTTCGGTTATATTTTCATCAGAATTTACCCATCTTACATAATTTAAGGCATTACTACATGTATCCATTTTTCCACCTCATATACTGAAATTAAAACAAGTGATATCTGTGATGTTAGATAACACATAAAAGGAAAACAGGCTTCAGTAATCATCCTTAACAGTTCTATATGAAATAAACAAAAATGATATCATAAAATTTTAAAATCTTGCTTCTTAAAAAAAAGATGGAATAAAAACTGCCAACAAATGAGCAAATTTTGTTATCCAGATTTTAAATTTGAATGAGCTGAATAAAACTCTTAAAAGTGCCTTTTTTTTTATATTCAACTGATGCATACCAATTACGTTAAATGCATCACGGAAGGAAACTTACAAACGCCCTCGAAGATGAACTAAGGCACAGATCTGACTGTTTTAAAATTATATTCAATTTAATGCAAAACAGTTAGGGATTATTTTAAAAATATTGCAGTATATACAGTAACCCCTCAATTATTTGCATTCACATTATCCACCATTCAACATTATCTTCATGCAACCAGTACCAAGGAACTCTAGATATATGTGTGATATATAGTGTATGTACAATTCATAATAAAATGAAAAATATTATAGTGTATGTACAATTCATAATAAAATGAAAAAACTGCACTGATAGTTGGTAATGCCGCGCAAGCATAAAGAACTGTTGATAACACTATTTACTGGCATAAATAGGTTGACATATATTTGTTTTTTGGGTGGTGGGTGGCTGGGGAATTTATGAGGTGGGGGTAGGATGGGAAGGGAATGGTTGGCAATGCTGTGCAGGAAGAGCAAAGTGATATTAACACTAGTCACAACATAAGCACACACAGAAAGGGTTATTTGGGGGGAGAGAGGTGGCCAGGGGAGGAGTTTCCTGGGCAAAGGGTGGGGGGGGAAGCCATGCAGGATGGGTGGAGAAGGCTAGGTGGGCATTTGACTTCTTGAGAGTTTTCATGGTTGTTAAAAATAAAAAAAATGAAAAATATGGAAGAAAGGGAAGGTGTGTCTGTGTTGAAGATACTGCATGTAGGGAGTTTCTTAACATGGTAATGATCTCTCTCTCTCTCTCTCTCTCTCTCTCTCTCTCTTGCATTGTGCATTTTATTACAAGTTAATATCCTTTTATAAAGTGTGAAAAACAGAAAAGTGAAAATTCATAAAACAAAGTATTTTTGCCAAAGAAACTTATGAAACAATGTAAACATTGGGCAAGTTACAAAAAATTATGAGAAACTGAAAAATTATTGATAGAGATGAAATATATCAACAGTGATAAAATAATGTCTCGTTTACTGTGATGGTATGTGTGATAATCATATGAGTCAACTAAAAATATAGCCAAACAGTGACATCATCATTGATGAATTGCTGTATTTAACTGTATAACGCACACATACATGCGAAGTTTCCAATACAGTAAATCCCCCTTATTTGCGGGAATGTGTACCACACCCCCCACAAATAGCTAAAATCAGCGAATAATTAAAACCCCTCTACAAACCCTTAGAGCTGCCTATTTTGATAGTTTAAACACAAAAAAAGAAAAACCCTCTAAAAATGCTTATACCTGAGTATTTTAATAGTTTTATCACAAAAAGTGCATCTAGTCATGAAAATATGAAAATACAGTAATTAGTGAATGTTTCTCAGTGAAAAATACCGCAAATGGGTGAATTTTCCGTGAATAACGGGTAGATACGTTCCAGAGAGAAATCCGCGAGTATGTGAGCCCGTGAATAGTGAGACCGCAAATACAGGGGGTTTACTGTATTATGATGTGGAATGAAAAATCTTTAATTACAATAAAACATAAGATGACTAATCACACAGATTCCATGAGAAGGCAAAATGAAAAATGGGTGATCATAATAATAGAGAAGGTAAATTATCCAGATTAATAGAGCCAAGAGCCCATCGGACAATGGCGAAATCCAGGTGAGCGTTCCAGGGCAACTCTGTACACTTCTTCACCTTACCTTGTCAATACCACTTACAGTAACTATAAGCACTCCATATGCTTATAAACAACAACAGCACACTTTAAACTGAAAATTTTCCCCCATATTTGTAACAAAATATACTACATAAATAAATGAAAGAAAATGTAACCCCCTTTCTCTCTCTCTCTCTCTTGTAAAAGAGACAATTCAGTAGGCAGGTAGCCTCCCTTTGTTTACCCACAGCATACCATGGTTTTTTATGCAGCAGCTTTCTTATTAGTTTTTGTTGGGTTGAATGGCTTTACTGTACTCTAACAAAGATTAGGATACGCTCTCTAGATGAAGGCAAGGTACAAACTGGCAGTGTTGAGGCCATAACATCATAGCTGCTGAGAGACAGCCCACAGCTCACACACTAGAAACTCCTACATCTCCCCTCCAAGAATTTGGCACACACAATATTCAATTAAACTCATTATCTTTGGAATATGTTTGCTCAGGCTGTTCAGGATACAGATAATGAAAGACCTCAGAACTTTATGGAAGGAATTCAATGTTCTGAATGCCATTCTGAACATTGGAAGGGTGTGGAAGGAGGTAAAGAAAGAGTGTATGTATGGGATTTGGAAAAATCAGATAAAAGTGTATGTGAAGTCATTTAAAGGTTTTGATAAGGCTGAAGAAGTTGTGGAAATTAATAAAAGGTCATGACACTTGGGAGAAATTTAAATTTAGAACTTGAAGAGGAAGATATCCAAGAACTCATAGACGTGCAAGATGTGGGGCTAACGGCAGAAGATTTAATTGAACTTGCAGGAGAGAAAAAGAGCAGAAGAGGAAGAAGAAACTGAAGAGCCAGAGCAAAGGTTTACAAAGAAATCAATGGCAGAGACATCTGCCTCAACTGAACATGGAATGAAACTTTTCAGTCAAATGAATGTGAACTTGGAACGATTTGCTAAAGTTGGGAGAGGACTTGAAGATGTTCTTGCGTTTACAGTGTCATTTATGAAGATCGAAAAAAATGCACTGTGCAAGCTACAATGGATACATTCCTCAAGAAAATGACTCCAGTGCCATCACCTTCTTCCACACCTTCTACCACATTTGAGCCTCAACCCTCTACATCTCGTAACGGCTCTTTCCTCGAATCCTACCCCCGTAACACCTGAACTAACAGCTGAAGAGGAGCAAGTTGGTGATCCTGCCACCTTATCCTCCTCCTCTATTGGGTCCAATTTTTAGTTATACGTAGCTATCAAGCCTGACACTGTTCAAGTACACCAAACAATTTCTCTGTTTGTACTAAAATATAAGTTATGAATTATAAGTTAATCTGCACTGAACCTCCACAATTAGCTGATATTAATAATTAAAAATAAAGAGAATTAACAGTACTGTACAGTATAGCACCGTAAATGTGTAGAGTATACTACTGAGTGTAGGCTAGGCTACTTTCAAGTTACAATTACTTCATGTTACGATGGGTCCATTGTAACGTAACCCCATCACAACTGGGGGACTATCTGTATTTCTTACAATTAACAACCACTTGCTACCGCATGCAAAACACTGGAATACCACAAGCTTTGACATAAACAACAGAAATGACAAACGGCTGTTTGCCGATGTTAGTTGCTGTGATCATTGCACATTTATTAAGTTGCAGTACAGTTGTCGACTTGTTGAAAACTTGCTTATTTTCAATGTAATTCCATAAACAAAAAAATATATTTTTATTCATCCATCACGCAATGGAGAAGATGTTAAGAAAGTATGCCACTAAATTTATGCAGCAGGTTATAGCTGTTGCTAAAGAATCAAGTACTGTAATGAGCAGACTGCATAATGTTTTGGAGGCAAAAGCTTCTGAAACTTGCAAAATCACACATGTACTTCATTCAATTTACTGCGTTTATAAATATAGTTGCATTTTATAAACTCAGCTTTGATAATTTACTAAAGAAACACATCAGCAACTAAAGACAGTGATGATGTCGGTAAAATGCAATCGGCTGATGATTTTAAAAATATAAACAGAACCATAATACAAATGGCGCATGATTGCTCTGTTCATACCTTGTAATATGATAATATGAAAATAATGCATGCAGTATGATTGCATACAGTAAAACTATAGTTTTATTGAAATTATCATATTCTCAATATTTCATCAACCGTAATACCTATGATGATGCTCCATTGTCCGCTAAAAAAAAGTTCCGGTTTTTAAAATTCTGGATGAGGATTGTAAACCTGTACAGACAAAAAAATTGAGAAACAGCTGACTGCCAACATTTTCAAGTTGATAAGACTTGCTGATTCTCAATAGTGGCTTCCATAAGTAAAAATTAAATACATTGTTATTTATCCTTCTCAAAATGGAGACCTTAAGAACGAATAACAGTAAATTAAATATGCAGGTTATAGCCACGGTTGAATAAAGCTAATAATGGGCAGATTGCAAAACGTTTTGGAATAGGTGAAAGTGATGTCTGAACTAGTGAAATCAAACTTACTGCTTTTACAATCAAGTAATGTGCATGTTTTACACCCAACTTTGTTAATTTACAAGAAAAAGTATCTATGATTTATGTTTCTTCAAGCAACTAATGGCAATGAAGATGTTAGTACCTGCACTCAACCAGCAGAGATTTTTAGAATGTAAACGTCAAATGCAAATGGCATACGATCACAATATTATGATAATACATGCAATATACTGTAACTGGATACAGCAAGCAAAACAACTTTCATATAAATCATCATTACTATAAATACAGTTGTACTGTTTGACTTTTGCAAATTATTACTATTCTCCCAAAAATGTTTTGGTTTTTAAAGCTTTTTGGCTTTTAGAATTACGGATAAGAGGTTGTAAACCTGTACAAGCACATATTGAGACGAATAAAATAACATTAACTCATGACCACAGCATTTGTTTAAACAAGGAAATTTTATCTTTAATGGACAAAATTATCAATTAATCCATGCGCCTAACACAAAATCTGTCAGCCATGCAGGTTTGGATTTATTTCTTATAGAGCACAATGGCAAAGTGGGTGTGGGCAGCAAGTCACTTACAGTGGGTGGCCCTTGGATTTTCTTCTGATGTCTTCAGGTGCGTAAGGATAAGTTGTCCCGGCATCAAATCTTATTGTGTACTGACAGTGTGGGAGAGTTTCTGTCACAACACCTGTTCTGTCCCACCTGTTGGAGGCCTGATTTTGGATTTGAACATGGGCACCTGTCTCGAGGGTCATCAGCCATCTAAGGGTGTCCACAGAGCTTAATTTTTCTTGCACACTGGCCATTGCCAGTTTCTGTTTTCTGAGTGTCCGGTGCCAGTGCCTGGTTACTTTAGAATGTCTGGCTGGGGCATGCCACTGCACAGTTGTCTGCCCATAGCGACTTACATATCCCACATAGGGGCATGTTAAGGTATTGGAGGACAGTGAGGTATACTGTATCATTATCAAGACTCCATTTGGCTGTGGGTAGTGGGCAGAAGAAAGGTGGACTGAGATGCCCCACCTCCTGAAGAATGTGAGCATTTCAACACTTAATAAGTTAGTACTGCCATCTGTGGAGATCTGCTCAGGTGCCTCCCAACAGGTAAAGTATTTTCTTAGTTGCCCTATCAGCCTGGCAGAAGTCGTGCCATTTGGAAAATGGGCTATTTCTAGCCATCCAGTTAATGTGTCTGTGTAGGCCATGTACATACGGCCCTCCAACTGAAAAAAGTAGGGGGCTCATCTCTTTCGTAGGTAGGGATGTTGCATCTATGTTGCATAAAGTATAGGTCAATCTGCAGTGTCGTAAGTTGCCTTTCATACCTGGCGATTAAACAAGAGTGCCAGGCCATTCTCAACATGGAATTGAGGCCTTGATGACCAGCAAGCTAGTTAAATTCCATTTGCTGCCGGAGACTTTCCGGGATAAGTAAACGGGCACACCGTTGATCATATGCGCATGTAATTAATTCTCCAGTAATGGCCAAGTGGTCCCTCATGTTGTAGAATGGGCATAGATATGTTATTTCTTGCTACTTCTGTGGGTGCCAGTCTCCAGCCAATATCTTAGTCATTAATAACTGATACTCTGGATCATCAATTGCCACTGTCTTAATGGTCTCTTCATTCATGATGTGTCCATCATGGTCTAGGGCTTCAGTGGCAGTGGAAACCACTGCTATTGTTAGGTCTTCGTCCAATTCAGATGACACTGAACTAGACGAAGACCTAAGGGCAGGGAACCACGACAGGAAGTTGGTGGCGCAGTTCCTTTTTCCTGGCAAATACTTGACACAATTTTAACTGTAGGATTTTTCCTTCAGTCTAAACAACCTAGGGTTAATTACATTTCCCAGGGCCTTATTACCTAGAAACTTTACGAGTGGCTGGTGGTCTATGATGGTAATGAGGTTCAGGCATCCTAGCAGAAAGTTCAGCCCTCTTAAGGCACAAAACTACTGCCAGAGCCTCCCCTTCAACAGCTTCATATCCTGCCTTGGCGGGCACAATATAACAGCTACCACATACATCAATCCTCCCTCCCCTCTTGAAACAGAAGGGGTACTCGGCTAAGGTACACAAGCTACTGTACATTGTTGGAGGATAATGAAACCTATCTTTTCCTTACTCCAGTCT
Source organism: Macrobrachium rosenbergii (assembly GCF_040412425.1). Classification (NCBI taxonomy): domain Eukaryota; kingdom Metazoa; phylum Arthropoda; class Malacostraca; order Decapoda; family Palaemonidae; genus Macrobrachium; species Macrobrachium rosenbergii. Next base: position 4,680,167 of record NC_089762.1, read on the forward strand.
GTAATTGCCACCATAGGGTGAGTTCTACCATGGTATACTATACAAGACCTTCTTTGGCCAGCTGGCATATGGCATCCTGTGCCCGCTTAACCAATTGGTTCTTAGCCACGTAAAATAAGTCTAATCCTTTGGGCCAGCCCTAGGAGAGCTGTTAATCAGCTCAGTGGTCTGGTAAAACTAAGGTATACTTAACTTAAATCTTGTCTGTAGTTGATCATCCCAGTGGACTTGCTTCCCTGCAGGTTTCTTCATGAACCTCTAAAAGGGGCTATGATGGGTGCTGCAGTGAGAAATGGTGCTAACTGGTTCGTGAAACCGTGCCATGACCTGATTTCAGTGATAGTTTCTGCAAAATTGAAATTTTTCTGGCTCAAGTGTAATACCTTTTCTTAAACATGTTGCCAGGAAGCTGTAGGTGTGTCAAAAGACCTCCTCTACACTTGCATCATAGAGATGGATGTCATATTTTTGAAGTATCTCTTGAATGGCAACATCGAATCGATGTGTGAAAGCGTCCAAAGCAGCGCAGTGGCCTCATGGGTGTCCTGCAATGCTGGTACCATCTCCAAGGTGTGATGAAGATAGTTAGCAATACTGTAGTCTTAAAAGGATCTGATGGGACTTCTGATACCCTGTCGAAGGGCGCAGGTGTATGGAGCATCTCTCTCATGCAGCATGCGTCAAGTCACTGGTAATCAATGGTGTGTTGAGGCTGGCTGGACTTCTTGGCCACTACCAGCCGAGCCTACCATGACAAACAGACCAAATTCAACGCATGGAGATGAAATCATTCAAAGGAAAATTACAATAATTCCTTGAAGAGGAAACTTGAAGGAAATGTCTCAACCTAATCTGTAGTGAACCACATCTATCGTTGGGTCAAGGTTGTCTTCCATTTCACCACTACCAACAGATGATGGTAGATTGGTTACTGGCCCTAGGGAAAAGGCTAAGCTGCTTCACTGAACTTTTGACGCTTGTCATCATGAACTTGTTCTTACAAAATTTGCATTTCGCTCCAGGGATGTTAAGAAAATTCTGGATATTGAGAGCTGGGGTGGAGAATATACCGATGGTTTCATCTCTGTTTTTTAAGAAAGGTTCTAGTGTGTTGTCTCCCAAGATAAGTAGATTCTATAGATTTTCATGTTGACGTAGTATCTTTGGATGAGCGCAAGCTTAGTAACACTGTGCCTGTTCCAAAGAGTGGCATATCTGCAGACTGCAGTAACTACAGGCCAATATCTATTCTCCCTGTGCTCTCCAAAGTTGCTAAAAAAACTGATTTTTTAGCCACTATATAAGTATGTAGAATCCAAAGGATTGTTAGTCGATAGTCAATATGCACGGAGCCAGTTAGGTACCTGCGATGCTCTTTTAGACTTGACTTGCCATTTGCAAGGGAACCTTGATAAGGTTTTGAGTGCTGCTTTCAATTTAGTAAATCACGAGGCACTTATTTATAAACTTCAGAATCTTTGAGTAGGTGAATATATTTTAGGATTCAATATTTCCTTAAATGTAGCAGAAGCAAGTTGCTGTACATGGGCTCTTTAGTGAACCAAGACCTATTTTGTCTGGAGTTCCACAGGGTATTGTTCTGGTGAACTGTTATTTTTAGTGTACAGTATACAAGTAATAAGGTTGTTGGCTTGGAAAGCAATATTGTTAAATACGCCAATGATGCAACACTTGTGGGTGTAGTAAAGTCTCCATTTATAAGAAATGAAGCTGCCTTCAGCCTCAATCGGGACAAGGACCGGATCAGTGAATGGTGTAGTCGGTGGGGTACAGTATAAGGCAGAACTTGAGTAAAACAAAAACTCTATTGATTACCGGATCTCATACAGATTTCCCACCACATCACTATTCTAGGTGTAACTTTTGACTCACAGCTAACTTTTGAGAAACATCTAATGAAAGTTTCAGCAAATGCCGCATGAAAGTTAGGTATTGTTTGTAAGGCCTCATATATTTATAACAGTGATAAAATCAATGCAACCTGTTTTAGGTCATTTGTGCTTCCTTTACTAGAATACTGTTCTCCGGTGTGGATGCTTGCTTCTGCCAGAGATTTATCTCTTAGATAAGAGTGGTTCGTGATGGTAGGGGTCTGTTTCCTAATAGTAGCAGTTATGACTTGGACCATCAACGGATGGTCTCGTTTGTCACTTTTTCAAAAGTTGTTTTTCAACAGAGATCTTTCACAATCACAATTGATCCCTGATCCCCTTCACCTGCTGAGAGCAACCAGATTCGCTGAACAGCAGCACCAATATGCAGTAAATGTGCCTCGCTGACAAACTTCTCAGTCCCAGAGACCCTTCACTCCTACCACCGTAGGACTTTGGAACAGCCTCCCAGAGGATGTCGTGCAACTGGAACTTCAGGAGTTCAAGTGAAGACGCAAAGCATTACTACTCAACACCATTCTCCTTGCATTTTAATACATTTTCTCTTTTTAATAAGCTAATTTATTTTTTCTTTTTTAATACGTGTGATCTCTTTTTTATGTGTTTCCCCTTTACCTACTCTTACTTCTTCCTAATGAACACCATATTCTTTGGAAGCTTGAATTTTAAGTCAATGGCCCCTGTGGGCTTGTCCCATATGAATAGGTTTCATCTACTGAATAATAATAATAATAATCATAATAATAATAATAATACCATTATACAAGTGCACCATCAAAATAATAATAATAATAAAAATAATAATAGTAATAATATTATATGAGCACACCATTCTGTTGCCTCTCCAGGTAGTAGTGGTGGTAAGCAGTTTAACCAGACCACTGAGCTGACTTTTAGCTCTCATAGGGCTGGCCCAAAGGATTAGAATAAAATACCAGGTCTAGACCCTAGGCCAAGCACTGGGACCCAATAGGTCATTCAGTACAATGTTGAACGAATTAAAATGAAATTAAAAACTGCATACAAGCACATGTTCTCATACTGTAACATGTACATACAATAAATACATTTACTCATGCTTCCACACTAAAAAGATATGTTAAAATTCATAGTAAGTTAAGATTTAAAAAAAAAAAAAATCAACAAATGCTCTAAGGGTTTTCGAGCTTTCGGTGCTTGTCTAGTGACAAAAATCGGTGATTTCCGCTTATGGTGCCAATACATACCTACTTGGCACCTCTGTTATATGTACCGGCGCCATAAGCAGGAATAGGCACATATCAGAGCCGATAAGCGGAAATAGGCGCATGTCAGCGGATAAGTGGAAATCAGCGCATACTAGCACCAGTAAGCGGAAATCGGCGTATATTGGTGCCGATAAGCGGAAATTGTGCATATCGGCACCGATAAGCAGAAATTGGTGCATAGAGGCAGTCACCGGTTATCGGCAGCCTCGGTTACTGGCGATCCGGTTTTACGGCTCTTGTCTAGCGACGACAATAACCAGATTTTTGTCGCTGATAATCGGTGATAGCCTCTTATTGGTGGCGCTGATCACTGGTTATCGGCGCCGCTAACCAGGGATTAGTGCTATTATCGCCGATTTTCGGTTATCGTCACGCCATTGGGAACAGAACCCTGCCGATAACCGGGGACTGCCTGTACTGGCGCCGAAAATCATAGATTTTTGTCGCTGGACAAGCACCGAAAAACTGGGTCACCAATAACTGGGGGCTGCCTGTGTATATATATGTATATATAATCCCTCGATGATCTGGATCACCATTATCCAAAACTCAACACACTCAAACCAAGGATCAATGCCCCAAAGATACACAATATCCTCCAATGGTTGGCAATGCTGCACAGCCTCAAGAAAATGTTGGTAACACTGCCTACATTTTGAGTGACTGAGAAAGGGTTTTGGGGGGTGGAGGAGGTTTCAAGAAGTTTTGATGGTGGGGGGAAATGGCTTGGTGCCATCGGAGTGGAGGGGCAGTAAGACTGTGTGGAGGAAGGCTCAGAGAAAGGGTTTTTTTTTTTTTCTGGGAAGGTGGGTGGAGCTGGGGAGCAGTTTCTATGGCTGGGAGTGGAGGGGGGGGGGCAGTGTTTGATGGGTGAAGAGGACTAGGTAGACCTGATTTGATAGAGCTTGTTTGGTTACCTGTTTTTTGTTTATGATACAGTAATTCACATTTTATTACAGGATATGTACATTACTGAGAGACAGAGAGAGAACAATAACCAAGGTATGTTTACATCGAAGTCTAAGTACAGTTGCAGAGACTCCTTCACTTTTTTTATTTATTTTATTTATATTTCTATATGCTGTTTTCTTAGTTTTTTATTCTTTCAATTCAAAAGATAAATACAATCATGTGAATATTTATATTTTTACTACGTTTTCTTAGTTTTTTATTCTTTCAATTCAAAAGATAAATACAATCATGTGAATAGGAGAGAGAGAGAGAGAGAGAGAGAGAGAGAGAGAGAGAGAGAGAGAGAGAGAGAGAGAGAGAGAGAGAGAGAGAGAGAGAGAGAGAGAGCATTCTCGTCTATATTTTTACTGCGTTTTCTTAGTTTTTTTATTCTTTCAATTCAAAAGATAAATACAATCATGTGAATAGGAGAGAGAGAGAGAGAGAGAGAGAGAGAGAGAGAGAGAGAGAGAGAGAGAGAGAGAGAGAGAGAGAGAGAGAGAGAGAGAGAGAGTGTGTGTGTGTGTGTGTGTGCAATAACCATGGTACATTTATATTGGAGTATATTGGAGTCTCAATACAGTAACACACCTCACTTTTTTTATTTACATTTTATGCAACAGTATTCTATTTATATTTTTACTTTATTAGCAATAGCCAAGGTATGTTTACATTTTCACATCTAAGTACAGTAACACACACTCCTTCACCTTTTAGTTTTCTGTAAAAGAAAACTATTGTGCTGATGTGGCTATTTGTCTGTCTGTCTGCACTTTTTCTGTCCATCCTCAGATCTTAAAAACTACTGAGGCTAGAGGGCTGCAAATTGGTATGTTGATCAACCACCCTCCATTCATCAAACATAACAAATTGCAGCCCTCTAACCTCAGTAGTTTTTATTTTATTTAAGGTTAAAATTAACTATGATTGTGCTTCTGGCACCACTATAGGTACCAATAACACAGGCCACCACCGGGCCGCGGCTGAAAGTTTCATGGTCTGCGGGTGAGAGTTTCATACAGCATTATACACTAGAGAAAACTCGATTGCGCCGAAGAAACTTCAGCGCATTTTTTACTTTATATATATTTTATGGTACAGTATTATCAATTATATTTTTACTGTATTTCTCAAGATTTATTCTATCAAACCAGAGATAAATGTAATCGTATGTGTAAGTACGTACGTATGCACACAATCATTCCATGCCATCAGATAACTTGTACAGCCTATTTGGCTTTGTCCTGCCCGCATATGAAATTCGCGTTTTAAATATTTTTACAGTGGTTCGAGATGAAATATCAACAATGATAAAAAATTCTCAGGTGTGCTGTTATAATATGAGTGATAATCATACTTAGTCAGCTAAACTTGTAATGAAAAATGGTACAGTTCAGGCTAGGCTGAAAATATGGCAATACCTGCGTATGCACGCCCTCATTCGACGACATCACGAACTTCCTGGTGTGTGCTTAGTTTCTTGTTTTTTGTTATGGTACAGTAATTCATATTTCACTAAAGGATATGCACAGTACTGAGAGAGAGAGAGAGAGAGAGAGAGAGAGAGAGAGAGAGAGAGAGAGAGAGAGAGAGAGAGAGAGAGAGAGAGAGAGAGAGAGCAACTGAGGTGTTTACATTAAAGCCTAATACAGTAACAAACACACCCCTACACTATTTTGTTTATATTTTATGCTACAGTATTCTTGTTTATACTTTTACTGTATTTTCTAACTTTCTTTATTTTTACAAACCAAAAGATGAATGCAATCCTGTGCATAGGGTATGTACGCAAGTATGCACACACTCATTCAATGCCGTCAGTGAACTTGCTGCAGCCTGTTTGGTTTTGTCTTGCCTACATATGAAATCTGAGTTTTAAACAATTTTACTGTGATTGATCAGAGATGAAATACCAACAGTGATGAAATATTATCTTGTGGAGAGAGAGAGAGAGAGGTTAAATTCACATAAAGGTTAAAAACAGTAAGATGAACATATCCAGGCATGTAGCTTATAGCTGGCTGTGTTCTACATATCCAGAGGCCTGCCTTTGGATTGTTATCAATGATGTGAGTAAATGAAATTACACAAGTTTTACAAAACCAATATTTTGGTGTAATTACCTGGACTTTGAAACTTGACTAGATCGATAAGGAGTGGGTTTTCGTTAGATCCTATAAGAAACCTGGAGTTCTCTGTAACCACCTACCAGGAAATTCAGGTACAGCAGTTAAGTTAGAGGTCAATAAAAAGTTTGGCCATGATAGCTGATGCAGTGTTCCTTATATAAAGCCACCATATAATATATAAGGCTAAAATGGGACCTTGACTGTACTTCTATGGAGTAAGTGTTAGGAACATGAATTCATCTTTTATATGCTTGTCCCCATTCATTACTTTGGTCATGAGAATAAACTGGGCAAAAAACACTTTTGTCTTTCAAAGCAATTACCCACCCACTTTCCTGCTGCCTAGAAAAGTATCTGGCATATATCAATACTAAATTAATGGAGGAAAACGTATCACGATGGCATAAAACCAAAAGTATGGATGAATATACTCCTTTCAACTTCCAATAACTAGCAGTTTACGCTTACTTGGATTCATTTATTTAATTTTTCCTAAATTACTCTTTTTTACCTTTCTGAACCTCTCAATATTTATCTTATAAGCATTCAGTTTTGAAGAGGATTGTTCCTTAAGAATGTATGTACAACACAAACACAAATATTAATAACCAAAATAACACAATGGATAAGAACACCATTACAAAATTACAGGAACACATGCATTTGATTGTAATCACATCAAAGGCATTGCTTACCTTAAATTGGGCTCTGGCATCAGCTACAGCTTTTTCTATAAATTCGTCAGAAATTCTGCGTGAAGGGTGTTCATTGAACACAGAGTTCATGAGTGCTATTTTTGCAGCACTACGGCGAGCTTCGGCCTTCGTAGGGCAATTCTGAAAGAAAAATTAAGGATAAAAATACCAACCATAAAAAACTTTTCATACAGTATTGCCAAAAGACAAATTTTCTAATTTTCCTTAAGCTCTATAATACTGCCCAGAAAAGTGGGACCAAGTCATGGTTGCCACTAGATACCTTGGTGAATGGAAACTGCAACATGGAAAACTAATCAGTAAAGGTAGGAAAAGGCCAGCACAAAATAGTTTGTAAATTCATTTTGTCCCTACAAGCTACAAACCTTTTTTTCACTATCACCGAGTGATAAAGTGGGCATAACACTGAGAAGTCTCAGACTGAATGCCATGGCAGCCAGTCTCAAGAAAGCAGGGGTGTATCTGGCTGAAAGCAGCGCACATATATTAAGTGACATCAAAACTTTTACTGGAGCTGACAGTCTTTAAATTTTGTGCATTATAACAAATATTTTTAGTTGATTCAGTTTATTATGTAGTCCTGGAAGACATGATGAACAATATATAGTGTCTTGTCTCACAGCACTCACTTTACACATGGCCAAAGCCAATTAATCAGTCAGTGTCTCACAAGTATATGTAGGCTCATTTGACACCTGAATCCATGTGTTTGTTCACTGGCAGAACCCAAAGTATGGCAACTTTGGGAACTCTAGGCCCTAGGAATTAAGAGATATTTAGTTTGGTCTGTGTGAATGAAACACTTTACCAAATTTGAAGAGAGTAAGCACTGGGTGAGTCCTCCAAGACTCCCCATAAATTACAGAGTAGCCGCAGGTCGGTTCACCTCTCATGATTTTTGACAATAATCCAAGCTAATGGTAACTGATTCATGATTTCATGATGAGTGGACAATCTTCATACCCTGAGATACTATCACGTCATCCAGTTCTTAAGAATGCTACTATTACACCCTTATTGACAGCACCATAACAGAACCCAGTGCCAACCTTTGCATTATGATCTAGAAACTCGTCCATTCTTGGCCAAGAAACCAGCAAATAGTTAGGTGAATTTCAGTTGGTAACAGGGCCTGCTCACTGACATACTGACATACCAGAGGTTTTTTTTTTTTTTTTTTAAGTTTTTTTAAGTGTACAGTGGCAAAAGGATAAGCTATTTCTTTGGGAGAATAACGAGTCAGTCAATGCCATAACCATAAAGGTTGAAGTCTGTGTTATTTAAATCATCTGCTTCCACATGTCTGTTCCTTGGCCAATCTGTGCAAACATTTTGAAAAACATCACCAAATTAGTGAAGTTTTGTAGCAGGATTTCTAAGTACTGTATGTACTCTTACTAATTTCTAATAACAGTTGCATGTAAACAGGTGTCTAAAAGATCTAAAAAAATTTTGAGGCAATAATGGCTTTATCTGAAATGGCTGTAACAATCCACAGTTTAGCTTCGTGAAGAAAATCTAATCATTGAGTTTAATGGTCAAAAACTAGATTAAAAGATAATTGTTGTCTGTAAAATTTCACAAAAGTGTCTTGTCTCAAAGATGCTGACCAGACACTTCTTATATTGTAATGCTGGTGGCAGTGTCAATGGTAACACTAGGTACGACGTTTGTTGAAGTGAATATGAAGCATTCAAACATATTAATTTGCTGTAGTTCTGCAGCTATGGAATTTCTCACAACCACCTTCACAATATGGAGAATATAATTCATATCTATATGCTGTCTGTTGCTAAATTTGTGACTTTAGAAAGGTACCTCAACACTGATTAATGGCACCTTTTCCTCACTGATACTAGATGACAACACCAAAGATGAGATCAGTAGCTTTGAAACCTTGGTTCCAGTATCACTAAGTGCTTCAATTCCCAGCCAGGATGCTCCAAGTTTAGAAAATCCTATTCCAAAATGTAACTTACATTATTTCAATTCATTCCTTCATTTTTCAAACAATTTCATTTAGATTTCACACATACTACATACCCCACTGACAGCATAAGACCTTTCATACATCTTAAAAGATTGAATTTTGGCACATTTTTTTTGTATCAAAGATTAAAATTAAATGAATTTAATTTAATTTATATTACACATGTCAATGATATGATTAAGATTTCCTTTCATGGTTTAAAAGTTATTTCAGTGGCTTTATACTGAATTAATTTCATTCATGTAGAGCACATTGTATCAAAGTGTAGGTAATAAGAGTTCTTTTTTTTACTGAAAGACAGCCATTGTTGCTGAGGAACCTAGATGTAAAGTGTGTTACGGGATGACTGCTGAGCTAGTTGTAGCATCAGAAAATCCCACAAGTTAATTTTTAGAAGAAATTACCTTGTGAATACTAAAAATTACATCTATTCCTTTGAAAAAGTTTGGTTCTGTAGTTTGATTAGTAGATAAGATCAAGCTACACCCTTATTTTTGGACTTTCATTAATCAATCATAGGCCCAAAGACTTAATATTGCTTGATAAAGTCTCTACCAGCATGAACAAAGGGAAAGTGTGGAGTTATAGTTGTATTTTACTTATGAAGTTATCTGGAATCATATTGAACATTCATTTCCTTTACATTTATCTTTAGGTGTTTAGGTGAGAGCAGTTGCTGTCTCACTTAAATTATGAAATTAGGAACCATGAGCACAGGAAACACCTGTTGCTAAATAGCTACTGTTTTGCAGTATTAAGTGGCAACCCCCTGCATGCAGAGCTCAGAACACTGACACTTACGGGGTATTGTTGCTAAATGTTATCGTATCAGGATAAGGAAAACTCTTTTGTTCAAACCTCAGAAGGCTAAGAACCATCTTAAGCTATGTTTCAAGATAGGCTGGAAAAGACCTTTGTTATTGAGACCTGCAGCTGTAACAACATATTCATACTTAAGTTACACGTTATGTTAGGCATTTCCCCTGTTGCAGCTTTCCACAATCACCTTTTCTAGAATTACCTTGCTAGTCCAATGCGGATTTCCACTACTTAAACATGATGTGTTCGTGAAACACACGTCCCCTTGTGGTGCCAACGCCAATTTGAGTTCTGACCTTTTAAGCAGACACTAACCCGTAAATGTTATATCTTTATCCCCCATAAATGATTAATGAAGTTTCAAGTCTTTACCTTCAAAGATATTAAAATGACTTGTGTTTTTAAATAACTAATTTCAACAGACACTTAAAATGGAGGAAACAAATAAGGACCAAGTCTGAATTCTTTAAAAACCTGCATGCCCTTTACACAAAGATTCTCTAACCACCTGTGTCCTCAGCTTCTATTATCGCCAGGCCACCAAGCACCAGCACAAATAAGAGATACTTCAATATACTGTAATTCCTCATGAATCTTTCTTTTTATACATGTCATACAAGGATTTTTATTTCTTAGTCAAATTTTCCTTTTTTAAATTTTGAATCTACTTTTTTGCCAAGTCTTATTTCATGGTTTAACAGCTTTTTTATTTTTTCTTTGTTATTCCTCTTATTCTCTATTCTTTAATTTTGCCTTCTTGTTTCTGTACTTGGCTGCTTTCCCTACTGGACCCTTGTTCTTGTAACACTGCTCTTCCAACTAGGGTTGCAGCTTGGCTAGTAATAATAATAATAATAATAATAATAATAATAATAATAATAATAATAATAAAAAATCATGTGTTAAACTTGAAAAAGCAGTGTACAGTATAAATTTTGTATATATACCGCCCCATCAGTGTGCTGAAAAATATACAACCTATAACTCAATATGAGTAACACTACTGAAAATAAGTTATGTACTATCATATTCTTTGGTAGCTTGAATTTCAAGTCAGTGGCCCCTGTGAGCTTGTTCCATACGAACAGGTTTCATCTTCTGAATAACAATACTGTAATATCAATAAATTACGTACTGTCATTGTGGTTTTCAACTACTTGATAAACTGGAAGGCAGGCTCTACAAATGTAGAAGGCAAGTGTTTACTGAACTTTGCTATAGAGGTATATCTAACATACATGATGTTTTTCTAAACAAAATTTTTGATGGGGTCAAAAATTTTACTTGAAGTTATATGAATTGTTAATTTAGTGTCACTTAATTTACAATGCCACATGAATGAAGCTTACACAGGCTAACATGAGCATCTCCTGGATCTCAGTGGGGAATGGGTGCAGTCAATCAGGACTGCATTATCAACTCTCCAGTCCAATAAGATCGTAGCTACACCTCACGTGCGCTCCCACCAACAGTTCAGCCACTGTGTCTATTAAGAGTGCATCTAAAGTTTATTGATTCATAGATCAAGTGGAAGAACCAAACACACTCCAGTGTCACATTGCAAAGAAAGACTGGAATCTAGGGAAGAAATACTTCAGTGAGAAGTCTCTGAAGTATGTGCAAGCAAGAGAAGTTGGTTCTGCTTCCAAGAATGGGTATTTTGGGCTCTTAAGAAATTATCAAAAGTTTTCATACGCTTTTTGTAACTTAAGTGACTGAAATGCCTAGAATGCATATCTAACTATCCTTAAAAACAAGATGCCACAACTTGCTGTCATGAAGACAGGATAAAGAAATAGATTAACTCACATTATAGTACAGTATTAACATAAATTAAAGGGTTGTATTTTTGCAGCATCAGAGAAGAGGGGGAGGAATGCATTGGAGAAGGTAACCGAGATGGGCATAAATCCTCCTCATAATCGAGGAAAGGGAGCATTCAGCAAATATCTAAGGGGAACCAGCACAGGCTGTAAGGGACCACATAAAGAGCTGACTGGTTTTTGCATCATATTACATTTATGCTGAGGCATGTAACGTGTACCTTAATCCTAACCTTAACCTCGACAAACTATGATATGTGCTTGAATTGTGTATGACAGGGGGATCCTGTTAAAATAGTGACTGAATATTACTATAGAAAAATATTCACGAGACAATTTAACACTGGATTTACAACAAAAACTGATTGCAAGCAACATAATATAATAGCATTTGAGTCATCTCCCAACAGGGGTGTTGTCAGATAAACAATGGCAAACTTGGAGCAACTTAAGAGCCTCACAAAGGAAGGTCATAAGAACATGTTGTCTGCAAACTCATGGCATAATTCAAAGAGCATCTTGGCGTCAAGTTTTGATTTGTTAACAGACCCTCCCTACCCATAACTTTCAACAAATGTCTGTTACATGGGGAAACTTTGGACATGCAATCTCTGTATCTGTGATCTCAAGAATCAAGTGGCAACTATGGTCATGTGGATGAAATAACCACCAAATGTGGATCCACTAAAATGAATGCAATACCAGGATGAGGTTTATTGATGTGCTATTTAGTAACAATAGTGTGGACCCCACCAAAAAATGAATATGATGCTCCTTAGGCCAATTCATAGAACAGAATCAGAGAACAATGACCCCTACTTATTAGTTCTGGGTCCTTCTCACAATGCTCATGATTGCACCTTCAGTGACTATGTGAGGAGCGTCAGGAGCCGCAGTGAGGAAATGAATCAGTAATGCAAAAGGAGGATTTCTATTCAGGGGTGCTGCAATATCACATCACAAAATGCATGAGAGCAAGCATGAGCTTCAGAGACACCCAGACTGTTTCATTACAATTACAAAGAATGTCTTGGAGTGAAGGAAGACTAAGGTGAAACAACTAAGTCTCAAGAGTGTTTCATGTCTGGCTATAAGTCTTTCCCACAATCTTCAACTTGCAAGATGTGGAAATCCATTAGAAATACTAAATCCTTAAAGGCTGAAAGATTTGGAAGCTTCTCCGCAACAACATACGTTATTCTATGGTTAATTACCACAAGAAGCTTTTCACTGACCAAGAAAGCCTTGGGAATGACGCAGCTATTGTAAAGTTTATTCAAAAGGAGGAGGGGAACAGTGTATTTGATTGTCTTTTAGTTTTTTCTACCTCTTCTTACCCTGCATCACCTTCTTGAGTGCATTTTCATTTTATCATGAGTGAATCTTGTAATTTAGGCTATAAAGACAAACACTGGGGTACTTCAAGCCATTCAGTGTTTAAGACAGTGGAAATAGGAAGTTGAGAGTGGCTGGAGAGTAAGATACAGCCGCAAAAAATGATTGAGATGAATTACAAGGATCAAAAGGTGAAATTACGATCAACCTTCACAGCTGCAATAACAATTAACAGTCAAAGCGGTTGGACACCAAGATGGGACACTTAACAACCCCTTTGAAATATTTGGGTGTTAAAATACTCACTGTGGTAAAACATGCCATTTTAGATAATTGCTTATTAACTTAGAAATAAATTTGTTTTATTGATATAATAGTTTTCCCTGATACAGTACTATCTGTATGTTGATTTTGGTCTCATTTTGGGGTAAAGTAATTGTGCTTTATTGTAGAATCATTAATATTACAGTGAACCCCCATATTCGGGGGAATGCGTACCCCCCCGCGAATAGCTAAAATCCGCAAATACTTAAAACCCCTCTGAAAACACTTAGAACTGCCCACTTTGACAGTTTAAACACAAGAAAAACCCTGAAAAAATGCTTACACCTGAGTATTTTAATAGCTTTATCACAAAATGTACATTTATTCGTGAAAATTATAAGAAAATACAATAATTAGTTATAATTCTCAGTGAAAAATACTGCAAATGGGCGCTTTTTCCGCGAATAATGGGTAGATATGTTCCACAGAGAAACCTGCAAATGTGTGAGTCCGCGAATTGTGAGAACGCGAATGTGGGGGGTTTACTGTATATTGTCAAAATGATGCTCCAAAGTTAGCCAAGAAAATAAATCTTATTTTTCATAAACATTAAAAAACAAATTCTTTCTGCACCATGAAAATACATAATAAACTTCTTCCCTATATCATCTTTACATTATTGCAATTTATGCTGGTTAATACATACAAAATTCATGAAGCAAAACCAGTACACATTTCTGCAACTTTGCATTTTGGGATAGTTTAATGATAATTTTTTCAAACAGCCACTAACTACATGAGAGATAGACATAAACCATCTTCTAACACCGATCTAGATGTCATCCAAACACTAATATAATGTCAAAACAGTGATGGTTAATTTTTGTTTTTATTTTTAACAGATGACATCAATTGACATCACCTGAGTTTCTAGGGAGGAAATTTGCCTGATGTCATTTGACACCATTGGAATCTCATATGGTTAAGTATTAAAACAACGTTCTAATTCTCTTTAATATTATTCCTATATGCTTGCCCTTCTTTACTCTTATTTTTCATCACTTTCGTAGTCATTATTGTATTTTTTTGTAGAATTCTGGAACTTTCTGTAGGTTGATGAAAGTAAAAATTGCCATGATAGGACTGAATATAAAAATAATGACTTTGTATAAGATATAGACTGCTGCTACCATATTCCAGCATCACTGCATTTTTTTACATTCGGCATTTTTTTTTTTTTTTTTTTGGTCATACGAATCAATTGTCTTAGGAATTGAAGAGTACCACTGGGCCTAAAAGACAAAAATGGTAATGTTACTAGTAGTAAAGTAGGTATGGTTGATGAATACTTTCAAAGTGTGAAATTCCTAGTGGCTCAATACTAAACAAAGGAATGAGCCATTATGGAAAACAAATATAGAAACAGTAAAAATGGAAAAAAAGAGAAGCTGAACTATGTTTTTTAGTCTAGAAGAAATTGCTCCTTACTTCTCTGACATCTACAAAGCATCCTTGGGGCAAAGAAAACCCTGGCATCTTGTTAATCCCAAAACATTGCACCAATATTCAAAAAGGGTTTTTAGGATGAACCAGGGAACTACAGGTTTATAAGCCTGACTTCAGTTCAGGCTTCAGTTTCTGGGATGATACTAGAAGCAATCATTGGAGGCAATGCAATGATGGATTTAGAATTAAATCAGTCTGAATTCCATACAGCTAGCGTGGATTCCCTAATCATATTTAACCAGCCTTATACTTGTCTCCCTGACATATTTAATATAAAAGTGGAATGATAGATAAAATCTATCTCAGTCTCCATAAGACATTTGACAAGTTACCACAAAACAATGAGGTGTCATCACTGGGACATCTGAATGGTATACAGCCAAAAGTAGTTTCCCTCAAGCCTCTGTGCTCTCCATTATCTAAATGAATGACACATACTTAGGACAGATTAGCAAAATAAACAAGTTTGCTGATGACAAAAATGGCTACTAGTGCTGAAGAAAATAGGTGAATGGTCATTAAAATGGCTGATGTCTTTCAATGTAAGAAAATGCAAAGTAATGCACATACTGTGGTTCATAAAAACTAAGAGTAACTAGTATGAACTACTTGGCAAGAACAATTTTCATCAAGAGAAAGATCTATGAATGATTGTCACTAGTGACGTACATCTCTCTTTGCAATGTGCAAAATTTGAAAAGAAAGCCCAGAAAAAATTGAGATACATTTATCGTAAATTTACCACAAACTTTAGAAAATAAACTAGAGTACATTGTCCAATTCCGGCCAGCATCTGAAAGGAAGGTCACTGAAAGATTTGTGGCTGCACAGGCAAGAGCAACAATCAGACATTGGCTATCAAAGGAGACCAGAACACCTGAGCCTCTACTAAAAAAAACTGACAATTATGAGGTCAGTTGACAAAAATTCATGGTCTTTTTTCTTCTATGTAGTAGCCAAACTAGATACCATGGATGGAAACAAACTAAAATGGTTCAGTAGCAGCCACAGAGAGAACTTCTTCACATACAAGCTAACCTTACTTTGGAATGGGCAGCCACCTGAGATTGTGAATAATACTAATGTAAGTCAGTTTAAGAATGGATTAGTTATCAAGTAATAAGGTCTTTGATGTCACATCAACTTCATAGAATTAAGGCTGTCTTCTTGGGGTTCAAAATAGCCATTAAAATGACAGTACACTTGTACATTTTTCTTTTGGGAGTCTCCTCAGATGGACTTATAAGTCTTTGAGGCACTCATATCCTTGTAACTCTCTGCCAGCTGTGTTTTGTCTGAAGCTGAAATCTTCAGCCGCACATCAAGCCATTGTCATGTTGGCCTTCTTCATTACTAGATCTCAAATCAAAGATAAGCCTTCCCTAGCAATTTATGATTTGACAATAAAAAATCTTTTGCTGGTGGATGGAAATCCCTTACTCTGCTTTCCATTAATAAATTCACGGGTTGAAAACAGGAAATTTTAATTATGTAGGTTAATGCAGTGGTTATAAATCATTGCAAATTTTTCTTACTTTAACTTTTTGTTACTTCTGATTTGGGCTTTTCAGTAGTACCTTTTAAGCTGCAAGGATCCTCCCATTCATTTTCTATTTTTAATTTAGTATTTATGGTATCACAAATCTATCCAGGATCCACCCAAAGACTACTCCATCAATTTTGGAAATGGTTCCATTCCTGTCTTTGCTACTTTACTAGAATTTAGAACAAACAGAAGAATTTTGGCTACTTGCACCTGGTTGGTTCTGTTCAGATCTAAGCACAATATCAACTAGTCATTTCAAGGAAATGATATTAAAGGGCGGAGGCACAGTCCATTACAGATGTCTCAATAATCACTTTCCTTCATCTGAAACAGATAAGTAGAAGATATGGTCTATCACTATCTTGAAGATTTGATGCTAACTACAGGACCCTGAGATTGGAAGATACACAACACCCACCTTGGTAAAGAAGCATGTGCGATACACTTGTTCACAGAATTGGTATTGCTTTGTACAGTTATGTCAAGTGGCAGTTCAGAGCTGCTGGGAAATTGTCTCCATGCTTTTTGTCAATGTAGTGTTATTCTTCATTTACTGAAGCAGCATTCACTGTTGGAAAAGCATTCCAAAGGCAATAAAAAAAAGCCTTCATAATATTGTACACCATACATACTGCCCCTCTTGAAGACTGAATTACCCAGTATTAAGAGAACATGGTCTGGTGGTAATAGAATTTATGGTACAAAGAAGTAAAAGAATTTCTCATTTCAATTCATGGCAACAGACATTCAGCTGTTAGCCAATAGAAAATATGATAAGGGGAAGTCAGTGGTGATGGATGAAGTACTTTACTTTATTTAAAAGGAAGTCTGTTTTTGGGCAGCCCATCACTGAGACGGCATAAATGCTCCCATCAAGAAATGAAGATTACAGGGTGATGCATCTACTGTATTTCAGTGAGTGATAAAGATATTTTATGCTATCACAGAATAAAAGAATGTCAGCAGCAAATCCCAATGTGCTCATGTAGCTACTAATTTTCAGAAAATCAAGCTGCTCATACGGCAGCATGAGCGGCGGCCTTATTCAATTCAAAATGCAGATGAGACAGGCCTTATATAGGGAATCTCTGAGAGAACTTAATTAGGGAAAGCAGCTACTAAGAGATTCAAAGGGAATAAAAAGTGACAAAACCCTTGAGAACAAAAACTATCTAGTACACACTTAATGAAACTATTTTGGGAAATTTTAGAATCAAGGGGTACTGAAAAATTGACACTTGCTGCTATGGTGCAAAGTCCACGAAGGTTCAAGTATGACTACCGCAGCCTTTATCTATATGGTTCCACCAACACTTTGTGCTAACATGAAGGGTAACCGGAACAGAGGCCCTTGTAAACTTCTAGGTTGTCCTTTTAGTGGACAAACATGATGCTCATTCTCTGACAAGTGAGCTGGTATATGGCAATGGTTTTTAGTTAACTAAATCTGACCTCTTTAATTTAGAATTCTGCACTCTGTTGCTGAATCCCAGGATGATTTTAATATTAAATATGCTCTCTGCAAGGCTCCTCTGGCATAGAATGACAAAGAGATCAACATTGCATAGATCATGATGGAAGCTGTAGCTGTTTGTTCTAAGAGAATGAGGATGACCAAGGTGACTTTATAGGCTTTGAGAACAGTAGAACCACTGATTTAATGAACATTATGCAAATTTGTCAAAGTGACCAGATATTAACATCCATGGCAAATTCAGAGCAGCATGCTGTTGGCTGGGTGTAAAAAGACGATGATAAGCCATTGGTCTCAGTTGACAATTGAGCAGGTAAGTGTCTGCAACGCTGAAGCACGCACAAGAACCCAAGGAGGACTGCAATGAAGAGGAAGAAGAGGAAAACACAGATGGTACACTTAAAAGTCTGCCTCACAGCCATAAGAGACTTAAATTTCACTGAAGGACATTTTCCTTTTAACAGCTCAAAAGTCATGTAGTGCCATGTCTTTTACCTGGACTCCTAGGCTAAGAGAGCAACATCTGTTAAACAGACCACCATCTTTAACCTGCTTCAGAAAGCTTCTAAAAGTCTATGCTTCCTCATTTATCACTCCCTCCCCTTCAACCCCTCAATTCACTTCTCCATCTACCATACAACTAAGAGATTTGAGAGCACATTCATGCCTAATAGAGCTGGCAACCTAGAGTTGGAGATTAAGACTGATATTTTGAGTCCTTGAATATTAAAGATGACAAGCCATTGGGTACTAAATATCCATAGCCCTGGAAGCCTCTATCAGAGTTGTCTGCTGCTACGAATCCTTTCCAGCAGTATCCTCATTCTTTGAACATCTTCATACAACTATAAATCATTCAAGTACAGTAAAAGTGACATAATGAAGTGGTATGTTACTTTTGGATTGTTGCAAGAAGTGGACAAGTTGAGAGTATAAATGTTTGGATATTGCATTTAATTAGAAAACACTGATTTTAATGTTAAGTGGCTGTGATAGTCACCAACAAAGGATGGTGATGGTTGGTACACAAAGCATGGCTGTAATTTTCTTTTTGGAGATCAAGTTGTGGGGCTTTATGTTTGGCCACTGATTTCAATAAGAATATCCTTGAGTGATAATATATACGGCCTTTGTCATTTACTTGCCAGCAAATAAAACCTATTTAATTCATCCCTCTCTGTTCTCGAGTCCCACCATAAATTATCATCAGGGATGGGGCTTGAATGGCTGCTTTCACATGGAACAGCATAAAGAGGTTGACAATCTGGAGGTAATTTCAGTAAATGTGGCCTGTTTCTTTGTTTCAGGTGGTAGAGGACGTCACACACTCTGAGGACAAGAGAACTGTCATTTCAAGTCACCCAGGCAAACTGCTCTAAATGCTTTAGATACCATGCCTGAGCTCAAAAAGCAAGGGTTGCTGAATGGGTGGTACAAAGACTAGGAAGCACCAGTGGTCTTGAAGAGGTAACTTATAAGCAGGTCACTGTAAGTGCCGTCTACCTTGAATCACTAAGATAATGACAAAAGGCAAATGTGGGACACTGCCTCAGATGCGTTGACGAGTCCTTCATTTCAGACAAACTACTTTACTACCTCAAAAGCCATGTGGTACGATGCAGAATGTACACCCAGTATTTGGCATGTATAGATAAAAGAAAAAAATTATAAAGTAGTGCACAACATTTTATTTTGTTTAAACCAACATGAAATTCATATTTTATGGGCTGTCAGGACTCTATGAAATTTGGCCTAAGAATGAAATGTAAACCTTAGAAGAAGGAAAAATATTTAACTCGAGTTTGTTTTAAAGTGAAACAACTACTGTACTATAATGCTAGGTTATCAGTTAAATTGACACCTATTAGTATATAGCATGGTTACAATTTATACTGTATTCTTTTACATTTTCTTGAAACTAGCTTGAATGACAATGGGGGTCAGCGTGGGTCAGACAAAGGGGCAGCCAGGGGTAGAGGTAAAGGCTTTGTTTTGAAGAGATGAGTCTAGAAACAGCTGAGCATAGCTTAGCACAGGGAATCCTCCGTGTATGAAAGTGTAGGGGAGTATTTGTATTGGAACAAAGATCTGTTTTACTGTTGGTTTTCTTTATGGCTTGAGCAACTGAGTTTTAGTGCAGTACACTCATACTCATGACCCTATGAATTTGGGCCTAAGAATGACTTGTAAACTTTGCAATAATAAGGATGTCTTAGAGGTTGAGAATAACTCAAGTCTCAAATAATAAAACCTATAATAAACCTAAACTTTTTCCAAGTACCACTTAGACTTGTTCCCTGGCAACCCAGTTAATAGCGATGTTCTGTGGTAACACTGTTGCAGTATGAACTTCAATTAACATATTCTTGACTGTCCAAACAAAAATGTGACAAACTTTATAATACACAGCATATCTTAGTCTGAACTTTACCAATATTTTTTCATCAATATTTTACTAACTTTAGCGTAAAATGAGTACAGCAATTTTGTCAAGAGTAACACATATCTGTCTGCTTCTTCATGTGGCTGAGGCACCCTATTCACAAGAGAAAAATCTTGTTTTAATGCTTCAATTACCAACTCGATTCTGGACTAGATAAAATTTGCTGTCTCAGACAGATGGCACACATAAAATCAAAGGTTATACCTTGCAGGAACACATTTGGTTTCAGATTTCTAGTGGTTTTTCATAATCAATATCATTGCTACTGACAATTTCTGGAAATACACAAGCATTTTGGAATACTGACAAAAAAAAAAAGCTAATAAATTCTTAACAACACTGCATACACCATGACACTGTGAGGAGAATGGCAATTAAAAATTTTATCTGATATTTGAAAGAATGCATTAGAAAAAATATCTGAGCCATTCCAACACATTTTATAATTACAATGTGACAGCAGAGCTATGGTGTTAAAATAATTGAGACGAGTTTTCCCAATTTGGGAGGAACTACAAATTTTACTACATGTATTATGGTATGCATATGATGTACTTACTTCCTGAACCAATTAACAACACAGAAATTTACGTACTGTATATGAAGACACAATATTCTACCTTGAAGTGATTCTTAAAGCACAGATAACTCAAAGTGCACTGCTTTGAAAAATTAATATGCAACTCTTTCAAAAAAAGGAGAATGCTGACAGTTGTAGCTGTTGGTTTGGCCTTTGCAGAAAGTATGGAAACACATTTTTATCAGTTCCTACAATGGTGATCCAAATCATATGCTCAAGTGCACCTGCCTTTTAACTGATGCAAGGAATATACTGTACAACAATTACACCATAGGAATCCCTTACTGAGCCCATTATGAAACTTTATAAAAAAACAACTACATAATCACACTCTGTGGTTTGGGAAATAGTATACACATAGTTCTCTGACAAATTCTTACATAACTCAATCTGAAACAAATAACTATGGCAGGAAAATTTTTTAGCCATTAACATAAAAAAAAAATTTGCTGCTAATTACCAAGTTGACTGAAGGTTGTGTTCTGGAAACACCCCTGCATTTTCCCTATTCTTCTTAGGAATTCACAATATACAAACCTATTTTCCATTAGGTAATCGTGGGTATTCAGAATCCAAAGGTTTTTTACTACATACTATTCTGGTTAGATAATGTGAAATGTTTTAATGAGAGAGAGAGAGAGAGAGAGAGAGAGAGAGAGAGAGAGAGAGAGAGAGAGAGAGAGAGAGAGAGAGAGAGAGAGAGAGAGAGAGAGAGAGAGAGAGAGAGAGTGTGTGTGTGTGTGTGTGTGTGTGTGTGTGTGTGTGTGTGTGTGTGTGTGTGTGTGTGTGTGTGTGTGTGTGTGTGTGTGTGTGTGTGTGTGTGTGTGTGTGTGTGTGTGTGTGTGTGTGTGTGTGTGTGTGTGTGTGTGTCAGCTTAATGATTCCTTCATTTTAGAGGTTGGGACTACCTCGTCAATGTGCTCTCCTATTTAGATCCAGAGTTTTTCATAACAGATATGGGCAGCAATGATGTTCACTTTCAAACTGGATACTTGGTACCACCATGTTAGAACTGCTTCCAGTACTGGGGTCACTGAAATGACCAATGGCTGGCTTTGCATCTTGGCTCATCCAGCAGGATATCCAGTTATTTTTTAGTGTCAAATATACTGATCAAGCTGCTGAGCATCCTAGTTTCTGATGCATCACCTTGCAATGAGACACAGCTCCTCTCTTTATAAGTCATCTGCCATTAAACCTGGATAAGGCAAGCTATGGCAGATATTTTTTTGGTCATAATGTGGTTGGGGGCAACATGCAAGATTCAACTGGTTCAACTTAATTACATAAATTGTCCTGAAAATGAGTACCTTGTTGCTGCTGAAAGTATTTTGCACTTCTAAGATATTGTATATGATGACTAATCTTCTCTGTTAACACAATCTGAAATAAGGTATGAATTCATATTACAGTATTGACTTTCAATCAGGTTGCTACCAGTGAAGCCAAGGAAAATTTTCTCTTTTTATAGCCCAGTAGGAATATTCACAATACTACGTTTGTCTGACGGGTCTCAAATTTGTAAATAAAAAAAAAGTGCCTGATCGGTTCTTCCTGGATGCTGTTATCCCCCCCATGAGGACGCCTTGTAGCACTGCCATGAGGTATAGAGTTGCGTGTGCATTATGTATGAGAGAGAGAGAGAGAGAGAGAGAGAGAGAGAGAGAGAGAGAGAGTTCAATGAAATATCAATTTCAAAACTTGCAAAGGCTTTTGCAAAAATAATTAGCAAAATTATGGAATTTATAACTACAACGAGAGAGCTTGCTAACTCACCAAAATATCACTAAGTATATTGATAACTTTATCTAATCAATTCTTAAATTAGCCAGTAGTAATACTATTCACAAACCATCTGGTAATCTGTTTCAAATACAACATACTCTAAGTGGTGTCTAACTACAATTGTGAAAATTACAAAAGCATATTTTGAGAGAGAGAGAGAGAGAGAGACCCTCCCTCTGTGGTGATGGGGGAATGCCTCATAGAAGCCCTTCTCATTTCTTATGTGGAGTCAGTTGTTATTCATAATTATAGAGGGACTTTACTTGTAATCTGCCTCCTATGACTTGAACACTATTTGTTGCAGTTATTCAGAGCACTGATGCTAGATCTGACTTCAGAATTCTATATAAGATGACTAAATGAGTTTTATAACTCAATATGTTGGTTGTTTTGGGGCATTTGAGACATACCTAAGGAGGCAGCTACTCAGGACACAGGCAATGACGGTAAATGAAGATGCACAAAGAATTTTACTTGGGTTACGAAATCAAACCAGTTGGCCACATAGCACTTAACACGGCAGAACTGAAGAGCAAAGGTTTCTGATTTTAATGGGTGCACTGGAAGTTTGGAACTAAGCTCTCCTGGATTTTGTAAATGTCTGGAATTTTCTTGTAATCACACCTTTTACAGTAGTTTCACTGCCTTCAGTCTATCACCTTAATGGAAATAACACAGATTTTCCAGTTTCTAGCCTAGTTAGTTGGGAGGGTGTGTGAGGTGTTCTAATCAACACCAAAGGTAGTATGTGCTGTACAAAAGCAGAAAAGAGTGGGATTCAGTCCTTCTCTAAAAGCAGAACACAGCTGGTGGAGATTCTGACTCTTTAATTTTTTATTTTATACAGGTGAAATACTTCATAAAGAGGACAATATACAAAAGTTTTGAATGTATCAAATTTGATTCTGAAAGGTTACTTATAGAATTTATATATATAATGGTACCTCAGTACTTGGATGTCTCTCAACTCAGAAACAATTTGGTTTTCAGACGTTTTGAGTAAATTATCAGTTTTCATCAATTCTGTTAGGCTTTCGGACGAACAAACACTACTGGCTACAGCATGTAAGGGATTAGGCTTGTCATGTGTGTGCAGTTCCAAACTGAAACAAAGGGAAATGGTCAGTTTACCCATACCTTTTGCTCAGTGCACAGCTCTGCTACACTATCTTTTATTTCACTTCTTTTCTTTTTGATTCTAGAGCAAGTAAGCTAGAAGAGTAGAAATATAAACAAGTTTAAAATAAAAATCACAGCAAGAGTTGAAAGTGGAGGAGGATGTCCCTCATTCATTAATAAAATAAATACTGTACGAACAAAATGCAGGAAGTACAAAGTTCCATGAAAAGTATCATCCAGACAAAACTGGAGCAAACAGTGATATAAACCTGCTGAAAGACAATGCTATTTTTCACATCAGGAACATTTTAAAATGCAAGTAGAGTAACAACAATATATATCACTGGACAGGCTTTGAGAGAGAGGAAAAACAAAAGGGTCTCAAATGGAGAGCAATAGAAAGAGATAAAAAAACAAAACCACCCAAGATGCAGAGCTGCCTGCCATTTTTATGGAAGGAACCCCCTGACAAAAATGTTTACCAGCCAAATTAATCTGCCATGATACCAAAGGATTACTTCTTGTTTGCCTGTCAATGAGGCCACCAGCAATACCCAAATGTGTGATCCATTTTACAATACCATTCAACTGAGAATTTAGAGGCCCAAAGCATAAGCAAACCTGCCTTCAAATATAAGTCATTCATACTCATAATCGCCCTTTGGTCTGTAGACTTTAGTAGCAAAGCTTTGAATTTTCAGCAGTTTCCTACAAACATTACAGTGAATTACAGGCATTCCAAAAACTCAGCAGGAATTAAAAATTCTATATATTGT
This sequence comes from Macrobrachium rosenbergii, assembly GCF_040412425.1. Classification (NCBI taxonomy): domain Eukaryota; kingdom Metazoa; phylum Arthropoda; class Malacostraca; order Decapoda; family Palaemonidae; genus Macrobrachium; species Macrobrachium rosenbergii. The sequence goes on from NC_089762.1 coordinate 4,704,583, forward strand.
TGACTTCTCTACTATTAAACTGCTGTTCCTCTAACATTCTTTATTTCAATTTAAAATCAGCTCTAGAACCCATTTTTCTCATGTGATTACTGAACATTAAAAACTGTCTATCATAAACCTTAAATTCTTAACTAGAGGTCTTTGTAAGGGATGAGACACCCTGAATAAATATTTTATGGTACTCTCCAAAGCTTATGTCTTCAACCATATCTCTACATTTAATTTCGGACTTCCTACACGTCCCCTCACACTTACCATCAATGTCTACCGCTTGGATATCTTTTCCTGAAATTAAGATTACCAGTCATCAACACACTGAACCAATAGACAATCACTACCAGTTTCCTGCAGTCCATTTAAGTGAGAGAGAGAGAGAGAGAGAGAGAAAGAGAGAACCTGGTGGGGTATGGGATTTAGAGAGATACTAAGTTAGCAAGGTATTTGTTTCTGTGTGAGAGAGAGAGATTATTTACTTACTCAGAAAGGTACTGAGTGAAAGGGAGGAAAGTAGGTTCACCAAGTTATCCACTAAGAAATTACAAAAGCCTTTGACAGCCAGAAGAGAAAGCGAGTGAAGGAGACATCAATAAACTACCTGAAATGAGCCAAAACAAGATCCCCCTGGAAGAGTGACGTAACAGACGTATGGAGGCGATGAAGAAGGTACCGATTCATATATGACCAGGGCACCATTTTTTAGTTCTGCTCCTCGTTGCGCCTTCATCTGCCAGAATTCCTGAAGGGCTTCCACCACATTCACTGGAAAGGAAATTGAAAATAGATATGAAATTATACAGCCACATTTTTTAACTAATTCAAGTGCGATTAAAAATTAAGAACTTTTTTCATAAAAAAATAATGCTGTCCATACACTGAAGACTTCAAAAATGACGAAATGTAATTTAACCAAGCTTTAGAAGAATACAACAGTGAAAAGGAGAAGCATGGAACAGCATCTCAAAAAAGGTGCAAATTCTATAAAATACTACAAATCTTGGCATCACATGCCATTGCAATGGCAGTTTCAAAGCCAAATTATCTAAGTGATGGGGCAAGTCAAATAATCCTTTGTAATTTAATCAGCCTGCAACCTCTTGGTTATAAAGAGATGGAAGCATCTTAGAAATGTTACATGCTAGAATTATAACTATAAAGGCCCTCAAAGCCACTTGGCACTGTCTAGTCACAATACCCATATAATATTTAGTTTGAACTGGAAGCCCTGAATACTTGACGGGAAAAGGTCAGTTTGTTTCAACACCATTGCTTCAAAAAATGGTACAGTACTTTCAAAAACAGAGTAAATAAAGAAGGCACTGATAAAAATATTCTCAAGCTGGAGCACCTGCACTTTGGATCTAACGTTTGTAAATTTACATTATGCTTGCAAAAATGGAATACAGTAAACCCCCTGTATCTGCGGTCTCACGATTCGCGGACTCACGTATTCACGTATTTCTCCGTGGAACGTATCTACCAATTGTTCGCAGAAAATTCGCCCATTCGCGGTATTTTTCACTGAGAAATATTCACTAATTGCTGTGTTTTCATCTCATTTTCATAACTAAATGCACTTTTTGTGATAAAACTATTAAAATACTCAGGTAATGTTCAAGTTATGATAATTCGATTTTGCAATGGGGTAAGCAATTAATACCAACAGACTATTATTTTTTTATAAAATATTTTTAAATTTCACACAGGTGCAGGCAGCAGCATAATCAGTCAGTGAGAGAGACCAAATTACAATAGACAACTTTTCCTCCATCTCTTTATCCCATCTTCTGGTTAAAAAAGTAAAAGAGAATGATAAAAGTATTGTTAGTAACATTATACTCTTGCGTAAATGCGTACAGCCGTAAACAACCGACCGAGAAACTGTTGTTTTGCTTATAACCGAATCGGATAACAACAGCCGTTTGCCTGGTATTTCAACCATCGTATGGTAATAAACAATTACCATAGCTTATAGCACAAATGACGAATAGGACTGATATATTTTTACATTATACCCTTATTTGGTATGGATAAAATATTGTCAAGGAAATATACTGCTAAATTTATGCTGCAAGTTGTAGCTGAAGCTGAGAAAATAATGTTCAAGCTGCTAATGACTATACTGTAAATTATCATGCATCGGCAACATGGATGAAACTCAATCATAATTAAAATTTGAGAGAAAGTATTTTAATCAAAACTACTGGGCATGAAAGAACACGACTGTTATTTTTACGCCGATAAACGATAAATACGCAAAGCTCGTATTACGATGAAATCAAGTGAAAATAGCGAACGGAATCTTGATTTCTTTTTACACAAAACAAACATTCCCAAATGGCCATTGTCATCTATTAATGAAAAAAATAGATAAATTAATTTCACAACAAGACGTATTTTAGTTATATTTCGACTTAAAAACACTTTGTATAATGAAAAATAATCTTGCCCTACATAAATAAAGTATCTAGAGATTCATTTATGCTAACCAGAAGCAAGAAAAGCACTCTGAAATGAATTAAATACGGCAAAATAAACACCGCATAAACTATTTCTAAACCAAAACATTGATTGCTATGACTGCAATTTATAATACAAAAGTAATATAAGAATATATACAATATTATTCGATAAATGAATTAAGGCATAACATTTTAAAAGATGCATATTCGTTATGTTGACGTTTGTATAATACGATATATGAATATAGAGTAGAGTATAGTGTAGGCTACGCTACTGTATATGTATACAATGTACCATAGTGTAGGCTAAGCTAATTCTTGTTATTCAATTTCTCTTTCCACTGAATTATCGTAAGTCAATTTGCATGAACCTCCAGAATTAGCTGATATTAATAATTACTATACTGTGTATGTATAGAGTATACTTTATAGTATAGGCTAGGCTATGTTCGAGATATGTTTTGGTATTTCTTATGTTTTTTCCAACAAATTATGGTTTTTTGGAACCTAACCACATCATAAGTAGGATAATACTTTTATAAGCATTTTGAGTTTGTCTGAACTATCAAAATAGGCAGTTCTAAGTGTTTCTAGAAGGGTTCTATGTATTCGCGGGTTTTACTATTCGCGGGGGGTGTGGTACGCATCCTCCGGAAATACAGGAGGTTTACTGTACCATGCTCTGATTCTATTGCTCAAGAAATGTTGATACAGTGCTCCAGCTATATTTTGGCAAAATTTGATGACTAGTGCTTTGATACTACAATGTAAAATTCATAAAAGTGTGAGATGTAAAACCAGTTGTAGGGCAAACTGTCAATGGACAATGTTGAAAGACAAGAATTGAAAGATAAAATACTGATACACTTAAAGAATATTAGACAAACAGGTTGAAAGAAGTAGATTAATAACACTTTCCGATAGGAGCACAATCAAAGGTACTGTCAAAAATCATGAATTTCTTTTCTTCTCCAGAAGTCAAAGATTTTTTGAAGGTGTGTAGATAATGACTTCTTCATTGCTGAATAAAAAAAGTTGCTCGCCACTGGTGGTAAGAGTCAAATCCTTGTCAAGAGATATGGACTTGCATACAAATTCTTCTCTTTGTACAAGCAAGGGATTCTTTCTTCGGTAAGGTGCCAGCTGCTTCTAAAGAAATACTCAGCATGCATTTACTTACAGTTGAAGTTATTTCTTCTGAGTTCTTAGTAATTTCTTCAATTTTTTCTTGTACAGTACCTGAAGCACATCTTTTCGCACCATATCGGGAGGATGGCAATGTTCTTTGGTCACACGTAATTTCTTTTCCATCGCTAATAATACTGCCAATGCAATAACCATGTTTTTCACATCTCCAGTAAGTTCTCCCTTTTCTCTTATCCACCACAGCTATGTCATCCCATGTTTGAGGTAATAATTTTCATTTTAAAGAAGGGATTATATTCAACAAGAAAAAACATGAGTCGACGCTGCACTTTTGAATTTCAAAGACAAGTTTAACAGACTAGCCCTCTACAGAAAACAGTTATTGTGCACTTGTTAGTAATGAGTAAATTGATACTACAGTACATGACTAGTTTAGTGGTTTTGGCAGGATAATTACCATCAAAAGGAGTATTTTTTCCACTTTGCAGAATTAAATATGGTAGTTGGGCAGTTAATTTTTTGACACACTAACCTTAAGCATTTTGTCTGTTCGCCACTTTGTCTCTACGACATTTTATCTGTCAGTACAGTACACTGTCTTTTGACACTTAATTCATCGACACTTTGCCTGCACACCATAAAACCATTTTCCAGATCATGGATAGACCTTGAACGAAAACATTACCAAAAGGAAGCAGAAAATCATGAAGTAAATGGAAGCCAGAATGCATAATACGGAAGACAGATAAAGTAATGCAGAAACAATAGCAGAAACTACTCAAGCATGTACAGAAAAACATAGGTCCCATGTTATTTTCCTTTGCTTGGTATTCTACACACTGATGAACTTATTCATGGTTCAGTAACACTGAAGAAGAACCAGAAACACATGGTTGGCATTCATTGTCCTCCATAGACAATGAATGCCATTCATGAACAACTACTACAGTAAAGAATACATGAACCAAATGAAAGAAGACCCACGTACAGTGAACCCCCGTATTCGCGGGGGATGCGTACTGCAACCCCACGAATAGCTAAAATCCGCAAATACTTAAAACCCCTCTAAAAACACTAAGAACTTCCCATTTTGATAGTTTAAACACAAGAAAAACCCTGTAAAAATGCTTATAACTGAGTATTTTTATAGTTTTATCACAAAAAGTGCATTTACTCATAAAAATTATATGAAAATATAGTAATTAGTGAATATTTCCCAGTGAAAAATACTGCGAATGGGCTAATTTTTCGTGAATAATGGGGTAGATATGTTCCACAGAGAAACCCGCGAATGCATAAGTCCGCGAATACTGAGTTTTACTGTATTTGTAAAATCTGCTGTCCCCACAGCTAATACAGGTGAATGAAAATTGACCAACTTGTCAGCAATAAAGAAATCTCCAACTGAAACTTAAGCACATCACATGAGCATCAAAATGCATGTTTGACCCAATGGCAAAAAGATTATTACTAAAGGTGACACAATGAGAAGTTGGTAACTGAAATATTAGACAAAAACAAAAGTATAAAATAAGCAGTAACACTGCAGACCAGATATTCAAGAAACTACAAAATATGTATTCAAATGACAAACAAATAGGGACCTACCTGCTGGGCCAAGTGAGTGCCTCCAAAAATAAAAATGGAAAATATTAAATAACTATAAGTGTTGGTAAGTGATCATACTCTCCTCAGTACTCCAATCTTTGGTTAATTTTTCCTTATTCTGTGAGTTAAGGATGCCAAAGAAATAAAAGCACAAAAGCAAAAATAACATCATAAACAGCAACAGTGCCATACAGGACTGTGAGAAAATGCCAAGGTGCTTCTCAAGGTATGAAAAGAAACTCATTCTCGGTCAAATGCAGGAGAACAACTCCAAAAACAATGGACTGCCTAATACAAAATTCTCATGAGTGCACAGAGAGGTCACCAAATTATTTCATTTTCTCTTTAGCATCTAAAAGAAATACAAAAATACATATGATAGCATTAGCTTTTAATGCTATCACTGACAACCTGGCTGGACAATCTGATTTTTGTTTTAAGTGTATCGTACATGGTAGTCCTATATTAAATTTTACATCCCAAAGGCAGATTTACCTAACTGAATACAGACCGTCCTTGTGTGATAACTCAAAGAGGTCTGATGATTCAAATGTCCTCATGAAGAAAATAGGGCAGTATCCAATAAGATGACTACACACAATGCCTAAAACAGTGTCCTATAATATACAGCAGTAATGTACTGTACATACAAACCTCTCAACATGCTATTAAAAATGTTCCTAAATCTGACAGACAAAATGGGTTCGCTCATTTGGAAAACCTAATAGCCCCTGGGTAGATGATTTACCATATTTAATATATGTCATTAGGGCAGTCCCTAATATATCTTTAGGCCTCTCTTTTGACTTGATCTTGAGAATGAATTTTTTCACATAAGGGAATGTTGCTTTTAGTTTGTACAGAAGCCAAAGAAACCATTTTAGAGCCACAAAGGAAAACTGAGGAGATGAGTTTAATTTAGTTTTATGATATATATGTAAGTTGTCAAGCCCCTGTCGACCTAACCGCGCAACGACTCCTCGCTGCTGGGAGAAAGGGCGCTGGTGACTGGTACAACACACGTACATACGCTACCGGGGTCTAAGCGATGACAGGCAGGGTAGCCGATTGAGACAAATCTACCCCAAAGCCAAATCAAAGTCCTTCAAAAGAAGGCATCATGCTTACTCCATACAAATGGGAAAACAAGCACGTTAAAAGACGAAGATATGTAAGTTGTCAAGCCAAGCACTGGGCACTTTTGGTCATTACCACCCAAGATAGTGAAAAAAGGGATCTGATTTGGAGAGATTGGATAGAAATATGGCACGATCTAGAAAATAAAGGAAATGAAGCAACAGGATCTAGAGGCTGAAATGGCAAAACCCCAACAGTTGCGTTAGCATTAAGAAGTAACAGTTGGACAGGGTGGCCAGCAAGATTGAACAAACTAAGTGGAAATGGATGAAAAGTAAAAGGCTACAAAGTGGGTATAATTAAGGGCCTAAGGGATGCTGCAAACATTAATAAAGCCAACAATACTGTACACAAATGAGGTGCAATGATGGCACTAACCCCATATGGAGGAAAATGAAATAGATTTTTGATCTTTAAGCTGCTGTTTAGAGAGTTTTAAGTTAGAGAAGTTATTTTCTTCTATATTTGTAGTCAAAATGATGACAAATTCAATTATGTAATGGCTACTCCTCACAAACTGGTAAAGAAATGGCCATCATGCATGACATGACCATTCGGTATGATGAAGAAACATTACTTCAGGTGAGGAGGTTAAAGATAGCCTGATTGTGGGGTACGTAAGGTAATTTATTTGTGAGAAATTACAAAGGGTTTTGAAATTTTGATCACAACTATTAGATAAAGCATGAAACCATGAATATGCAAGCAAGGAAATGTTAGGCTGGTTTCCCAAATTCCAAAATTACTCAAATTTTGCACCTTGATTCCCCTCAATTTCACTTCAAAACTCGTGTTCAGTTACCTGTTTAATGTGCAACTGTCAGTCTGTTAATTTTTTTCTTTTTCATAATTTTGAATGTTAAAAATTTTCTGTGAATTTGTTGCCATCAACTGAGATGCGTAACTTTGTTACTTGTAACTAGTGCGAGATGTCCTTCCCGCACATAAGCTATTCCCAACAGCTTAGGAGTGGTTTTTGTTGTTTAAATTCTTACAGCGCTTGTGGTTAAATGATTCCTTCGTTTTATGGAACCAATTAGTAATTTTTATATATATATATATATATATATATATATATATATATATATATATATATATATATATATATATATATATATATATATATATATATATATATATATATATATATATATATATCGCGGGGATGATATATCGCATATATATATATAGCTAAAATCCATATATATATATAAACCCTCTAAAAACACTTAGAACTGCCCATTTCGATAGTTTAAACACAATAAAAACCCTGTAAAAATATATATATAGTATTTTAATAGTTTTATCACAAAAAGTGCATTTATTCATGAAAATTATTTAAAAATACAGTAATTAAAATTTCTCAGTGAAAAACACTTAGAACTGGGCAAATTTTAAACACAAGAAATGGGTAGTAAAAATGCTTATACCTGAGTATTTTAAAATCACAAAAAGTGCATTTATTCATGAAAATTATATGAAAATACAGTAATTAGTGAATATTTGCATGAAAATATAGAATGGGCAAATTTTCCATATAATA